>NW_028121392.1:0-218466 GCF_965183815.1 Platalea leucorodia
GAGCACTGCTTACAAATCAAGTATTTACAAGTCCTAAGGGGGGACCTTGCACTGGAACTGCTGCAGGACACTGAGACCTGTGACCCTCCCGTGGCCAAGGATGCCTCCACCATGGTCTGCTCCTTCCGAGGTCTGAGTGAGTGACTCCTATTCTTTACACACTTTTCGAGTCCTTGATTATGATTGTTATGTTGACACAGCAAACCATGTATTAAGATTTGACCCAATCTGCAGAGGGGCCAGGTGATTAGAAATCAGAAGTTAAGTTGTATTATAAATTCTGTATTACGCTACTTATAATTGTACTACATTGATTCTGCTCGTAGAAATCCTGTGCTATTCTAATCATAAATTCAGTGCTATGCTAATCATAGTATCCTGTTAAGAAAATACAGCTGAATTTTAACTACAATTTAGTGCCGTAATCATTCTGCCAAATAGCCCTAAAAGAACCTGGCTGTCCCCTTGCTCTCAGGTGACACTCTTGCACACAGGTATCCACAACAGGCCACGGGAAGGAGGTGGCTCATGATCGTAGCTTGTAGTTCAGCGGCTCCATCTTGACATCATCTGCAAGGAGGAGGAACGTCATCACTGCCACAGCAGGCCAAATTTCCATGCAAGATTCATAGCAAAATTCTAGTGAAAAGGTCGTTTATAGAATCAGCTCTTGGGGAGTCATTTGTGTTGGGGGAGCTCAAGCTGTCCCCCGACCTTTGGTGGCAAATGTCTACTCCTCCCAGCCCTTCGCAAGGAACAGGGGGCATGCAACCCATGATCCCCTAGAGCTGGAGGGGGAAAGCGGAAGGTGGCCGTTGCCTTCTCACCAGGGATAATCCCTGTGGGGAACACAAGCTCCCGCAGCCATGACTCATCAATGTCCAGCTGGAAGATGGATCTGCAAGCAGCAAACACCACTCCTTTGCTATGGAATCACTCTTGGACCATAGCAAAGGTCCCGAGTCCTGCAATCAGGACACCCTGCCCAGGGAAAAGACAAAAGGGCTGATGAGTGAGTACTCTAGAGAGGAAAAGTGAAAGCTTTGGTAAAAAAAAAGCCATGTTCTCCATTTTTTTACTTCCCCTCCTCAAAATATTTGCAACCATCTCTTGGCTAGAGATGATCCCAGGCATATCCAGCACAAGGAATACCTCTGGGATTTATTGCCAGAGATTATCCGTGGCACAAACCCAGGATAGAATCATAGACGCATAGAATCATCAAGGTTGGAAAAGACCCTTAAGACCATCGAGTCCAACTGTTAACCTAACACTGCCAAGTCCATCTATACCATGTCCTCGAGCACCTATCTATCCGTTCTTGAAGTACCTCCAGAGATGGAGACTCAACCACTTCCCTGCTTAGCCTGTTCCAATGCTTGACCACCCTCTCAGTGAAGAAGTTTTTCCTAATGTCTAACCTAAACCTCCCCTGGCGCAGCTTGAGGATGTTTCCTCTCGTCCTATCACTTGTTACCAGGGAGAAGAGACCAACCCCCACCTTGCTACAACCTCCTTTCAGGTAGTTGTAGAGAGCAATAAGGTCTCCCCTCAGCCTCCTCTTCTCCAGGCTAAACAACCCCAGCTCCCTCAGCTGCTCCTCATAAGACTTGTGCTCTAGACCCTTCACCAACTTCGTTGCCCTTCTTTGGACACTCTCCAGCACCTCAATGTCCTTCTTGTAGTGAGGGGCCCAACACTGAACCCAGTACTCGAGGTGCGGCCTCACCAGTGCCCAGTACAGGGGCACTATCACCGCCCTGCTCCTGCTGGCCACACTATTCTTGATACAGGCCAGGATGCCATTGGCCCTCTTGGCCACCTGAACACAGTGCTGGCTCATGTTCAGGTGGCTGTCGACCAACACCCCCAGGTTCTTTTCCACCAGGCAGCTCTCCAGCACCTCCTCCCCACGCCTGCGGTGTTGCATGGGGTTGTTGTGACCCAAGTGCAGGACCTGGCCTTGTTGAACCTCATACAGTTGGCCCCGGCCCAACGATCCAGCCTGTCCAGGTCCCTCTGCACGGCCTTCCTGCCCTCCAGCAGATCAACACTCCCACCCAACTTGGTGTCATCTGCAAACATAGTGAGGGTGCACTCAATCCCCTCATCCAGATCATCAATGAAGATGTTGAATAGGACCAGCCCCAGTACTGAGCCCTGGGGAACACCACTAGTGACCAGCCGCCAACTGGATTTGACTCCATTCACCACCACTCTCTGGGCTCGGCCGTCCAGCCAGCTTTTAACCCAGTGCAGAGTGCACCGATCCAAGCCGTGTGCAGCCAGCTTCTCCAGGAGAATGCTGTGGGAGACAGTGTCAAGGGCCTTACTGAAGTCCAAGTAGACAACATCCACAGCCTTCCCCTCATCCACTAAGCGGGTCAAGCATCATCCCCTTTCTCTCTGCTTGGTCTCTCCACTCTGACCCCTGGGAAGAGTGAAGCCCTAGGGCGTGCTGCATGCTTTCTCAGGCTGGATCTGGACTTGGTTTCTCTCCCGGTTGGCCAAGAAGCTGCTCTGGGCACATGGGCTGCTCTTGGTGTGCTGCTATGATGCTCGGGGAGGGATCGTTCCTCAGGGCCCCGGCTCTCAGGAGGACTGAACCCCTGCAGGGTGAGAGGGACCAGGACACCAGCCTCCCTTGTCCAGCTTCAGCTGTCCCAGGATGCCATCAGACACAGCTTCCCAGATAGCCATGATCTCTGCAAAGCAAGGGAAAGAGGTCTCAGGCCCTGGGCTGGCCAGCTCACAGACTCTCAGCAAGCTCCTTGCCCAGGCAATGACAGATGCTGCTGTACACAAAGAGCCCAGAAAAACACTGCCATGGCTGTGGAGCTGGACTGTGCCCCACTTTCAGACTGCCAGCTCGCACAGAAAGCTGGCCCTCAATGGCCCCACTTTTGAGGGGACCGAGCCATGCCCAAAGGAGCTTTGATACTCAGGGCAGCCCCAGTACCAGGACCTGCACTCCTGGCAGCCACATTGTGTCCCAAGCGCAGTGGGATCCTCAGGCAGGGCTCTCGTGGCAGCCCCCAGCCCTCTCCAGCCACCCCCACAGCCCAGCAATTCCAGCTTTTGACAGCTGACAGCCCTGATGTGACCCCTCAGGAAGGAGCTCCCCAAACCCTCACCCTTGCTGCAGAGCTACAGGAGTGTGGGGAACAAGCAGCTCAGCTTCAAGCTGACGGCCATGGTGCAGCAGCCCTCCATCACGCTTGCTGCTTGCCCTCAGCTCAGGAAAAGGGACGCTCTTCCCACCTCCTCACCCAAAACTCCTCTCTGACCTGCTCCTCTCCTGTCAGCGAGGGTCCCCCAGCCCATCCCTGCTGCCTCCCGACCCTGCTCCCAGCCGTGGAGCAGCTCTGAAGGGCAGCGGTGGGGAGCCCCTGAGCAGTGCCCAGCAGCACCCAGGCCTCGCTGGCAAGTGCCGGCACTGCCGTGGCACCGGGGACACCTCCCTGTCATGCAGCGCATCCCCCTGTGACATCAGCCCACATCATCTGAAGGGCCATTATGACACGAGCAGGGAGATGGCACAACAGGGGAGAGAGGCGAGAGATCTTCCCTCTTGTCCTGAGAAACAGGCACCCCCTTTCTCCCAAGTCCTTTGCCAAAAATTGCATCTGCCCCCTGCACCAACACGTCTCTGCTACTGGGAGCCCGTCCAGGCAGGCGGGGGTTTGGGGTTGGCTGCAGTCGGGCTGTTTTCAATACATGGCATTGAAGGCCTGTGGGATAAAACAGCCCCTCCCGTGTTACTGAACACTCTCTCTCTGCTTTGTGTCGCTCTCATGGTAGGAGTAGCACATGCCTCACTGCACTGGTTTGGGCTGGGATGGAGTTAATCTTCTTCATGGCAGCCCAGATGGGGCTGTGTTTTGGATCTGTGACCAAAACAGTCCTGATAAAACACGGATGTTTCAGCTCTTGCTGAACAGTGCTTGCACAGCGTCAAGGCCTTCTCTGTTCCTCGCTCTGACCCACCTGTGAGTAGGCTGGGGGTGGGCAAGAAGCTGTGAGGGGACATAGCCAGGACAGCTGACCCCAACAGACCAAAGGGATATTCCGTACCAGATGACATCGTGCTCAGCAATAAAGCTGGGGAAAGAAGGAGTAAGGCGGGGGGTGGTATGTTTGAGGCTATGATGTTTGTCTTCCCAGCTAATTCCCTCAGATACTGCATACGCCCCTCAGCAGGGGTCCACTTGACTTGGTCATTTGCACCATCTTCTTTGAAGGGATGCCTTTCCTTCACGCTCAGCTGGAGCCGACTGTAGGGGTAACTGATAGAGCTGGGGCTTGGGTCTCCGGTTTGGTCAGCTGGGGTCAGCGGTCCCAGCTGTGTCCCCTCCCAGCTTCTCGTGCACCCCCAGCCTGCTCACTGGCAGGGCACTGCGAGAAGCAGAAAAGGCCTCCCTGCCATCTAAGTAAGAACTGCTCAGCAATAAGCAAAACACCTCTGTGATATCAGCACTGGTGTAGGAGCAAATCCAAAGCATAGCACCATACCAGCTGCAGATGCAGTTAAAATTAAAGAGGCACCTGCAGATGGAGATACCATTGCAGATCCTGATGCAGAGAGCACGGCAGATGCAGATATCAGTGCAGATTCCATAGCAGGTGGAGACACCGCTGGGGACGCAGATACCACTGCAGATGCAGAGACAATTGCAGGTGCCAACACAGACGCAAATATCATTGCAGAGGGAGACACCTCTGCAGATACTGATACGTGTCCACTCACAGAAGCCATTACAAGTACACGTGCAGATGCAGATACCATTGCCAAGACAGATACAGTTACAGCTACAATTACGGGTACAGCCAGCATACGAGAGACAGATGCTGGTCCCATCAGAAATACAGCTATTAAGAGCATCACAAATACCATCTCAGATACCGACAGCATTACAGACACCCGTTAAATATGCAGATACAGTGAGAGTTACCGGCACAAAATATTGGAGATCCCATTACAGACTCCATTGCAGATGCCGTAGCAGATGCACACGCCATTGCAGATGTGACTGCAGATGAAGATCCCATGGCAGATGCAGACACCATTGCAGAGACCACTCCAGATCACACTGCAGATGCAGCTGAGATTTTAGATGGAACTGCAGATGGAGACGCCACTGAAGATGCTGAGGCCATTGCAGGTGCCATTGCAAATGAAGCATTTGAAGGTGCTGATGCCATTGCAGGTACACGTGCCAGCGCAGATACCATTGGAGATACCACTGCAGTGGCAGACACCAGTGCAGAAGCAGGTGTTACTGCAGGTGCCATTGCAGATGCAGATACCCATGCAAATGCAGAAATAGTGGCAAATGCCGTTGCAGACGCAGATACCATGCAGATGCCATTGCAGTTTCAGTACATGCTCCAATAGCATTGAAGGTGCCATTGAAGATACCACAGCAAATGCCATTACAGAGACCACTCCAGATGCAGATACCACTGCAGATGCCATTGCAGATGCAGATGCCATTGCAGATGTAGATACCACTGTAGGAGCAATTCCAGAAGCTCTTAGCAATGTGTATGCCATTGCACATTCCATTACAGACGCAGATACCACAGCAGATGCCAGTGCAGATGGCATTGCAGAATGAATTAGCATTGCAGGCACCCTTGCAGATGGCATTGCTGAGGCACAATGCATTCCTCAGAACATCACAGATGGAGACAGCAATGCAAATGGCATTGCAGAGGCACGTGCCATTGCAGACGATGTTGCAGATGCAGCTAGAGTGGCAGAAGAACATCTGATTGCATGAGGATACCATTGAAGACAACATTGCAGATGCTACTGCAGGTGCAGGTATGACCACAGATGCCATTGCAGATGCATGCAAAAATTCAGAGAGAAATGCCATTCCACATGCAGACACCATTGCAGATGCTGTTGCAGATGCAGATACCATTGCCGATCCAAATACTGCATTCCAGGTGGCACTGAAGAATTGCAGGCACCATTGCAGATACAGTAACGGGCCGAAGGACGGGTACAGCTACAGACGCCATTCGAGACACGCATGCTGGCATCATTAGAAATGCAGGTACCAGTACCATCACAGCGACCGACAGAATTACAGACACAGATTCACATTGAACTGCCGATACAATTACAAATACAGGCACAGAACAGACACCATTCCAGATAAAGGTACAATTACACACACAACTCACGATACAAGGACAGTCTCACACGCAAGTGCACATTCAATTACACCAACAAGAGCAGCTACAGCAAGTGACGCCACTACCGACTGAGGTAGCACGGCAGACAAAGGAACCCTTACACATAAAGGCACTGATACAACTGCAGCTGCCGTTACACACAGATGTACTGTTACAGGCAGAGGTACAGAGAAATATACAGATAACTACACAGCCAGTCACCGACAGGGAGGTGGATGAGGATGCTGACACGGATACAAAGACAACGACGGACACGGGTGCAGTTACAGAGACGGACACAAATACCCACAGAGGTACAAGCAGAGACAGAACTCCAGCTCCAGACTCCGCAATGCACACAGACACAATTGCTGATCCAGAGACAGCTGGAGGTACGGATACAATTACACTTACAGACAGCATTACACATACAGCTACCACTACACATACCGATAAACAGAGAGAAGGTGCCACTGAACATACCACTGCAGGTGGCACTGCAGGTTCCAACACCAGGGCAGGCACCATTTCAGATTCACGTACCGCTGCTGATAACCCTGCAGATGCCATTGGCAAATAACGCTTCAGGTGCAGGTGCCACTGCCATTGAAGAAACCATTGCTGGTGCCACTGCAGATGCAGAGGCCATTGCAGATACAAGTGCACATTCAGTTACTCGAAAAAAAGCAGATACAGAAGTGACACCATTGCCCACTGGGAATCCACGACAGACCAGGAGGAACCATTACACGTAAAGACATTGACAGAAACACAGCTACCAAAAGCAGCCCCGGGGACCCCGAGGCTGGTCGGCCTCACCTTGCTCCCTGGCAGAATCAAGAACCATGTCCTCCACTATCACCTTCCTGGGCACATTTCTGAGAAGGGGACCGAGAAAAGAGAGCACGGACTGACCACCAAAGATGCCACTGAAGACGCAGCAGCCCAGGCAGAGGCAGATCCCATTGCAGAGACCATTCCAGAGAACGCTGCAGGCGTAGATGAAATTTCCGATGGAACTGCAGATGGAGATGCCATTGAAGATGCTGGTGCCATTGTAGGTGCTACTGCAAATGCAGGTATCTTGGAAAGTGCTGATAGCCAATAGCAATGCGAATCCCATGGCAGATTCCATTTCAGACGCAGCTGCCATAGCAGATGCAGAGACCATTGCCTATGGCATTGCAGAATGAATTGGCATTGCAGAGACCACGGCAGATGCCTTTGCAGATGCAGATGCTCTTCCAGAACTAAATACTTCTGAAGAAGCCGAGACCACTGCAAACGCAGGTACCATGGCAGACACCTTTCAAGGTGGCAGTGCCATTGCAGGCAGCCTTGCAGATGCAGTGTCATTGCAGATACCCCTGCAGATGAATATAGCATTGCGGGTACCGCTTTATACTCAAATACCATTGCTTGCACCGCTGCAGATAGTGGTGCAGAGAGCTGCAGGTAGCATAATCTCAGCACGCATCACCTCCTCCACTGATGCCATTGCAGATGCTCACAGCGTACCACGAGCAGATGCAGTATCAATGCAGATGCTGCGGCAGATAGCATTGCAGATGCAGGGACTGAGGCAGATGCAGAGGACATTACAGATGCTATTGCATTTCACATACCTGCACACAGACCGTTGCAGATGCCATTCCAGGTGCAAATACGATTGCAGATAGCGTTGCAGGTGAACATACGACTGCAGATGGAGATGCAGATGCCATTGCAGCAGAAGGTATCATTGCAAAGGCTATTGATGATGCAGGGAGCACTGCTGATGCCAGAGCAGTTACAGATACCATTGCGGATGTAGATACGATTTCAGATGCAGATACCATTGCAAATGGCATTGCAGATTAAAATACCATTGCAGAAACCATTGCATAGACCTTTGCAGATGCACATCACGTTCCCGGTAACGCGGCAGGTGCAGACACCAAAGCAAACACCACTGCAGATGCAGACGCCATTTCAGATGCAGATACCACTGTAGAAACCATTGCAGAAACCATTGCTGATGCAAAGTCAGGTGAAGACAAAAGAGGGGATGCCGACGCCGTTGCAGATGCAGGTATCACTGAAGATGCAGAGGCTACAGCAGACACTCACAGCATTACAAATGCCGTTGCAGCTGCAGATACCTTTGCAGCTGCAGATAGCATTGCAGATGCAGAGGCCATTGCAGATGCCGTTGCAGGTGACATTGCAGATACCATCGACAATGCCATTTCGGATACGCCTACGGATACCAATACCATTAGAAAGATACTGATGCAATTACAGATACAATTGCTGATACAGTGGCACATACAGACAGAACTGCACATGCGATCACAGATGCAAGACGAGCCACAGACACAAGTACACATTCAGTTACACCTATAGATACACGTACAGCCACTGATCTCATTCCTGGTAGGGGTACCATTACACATCCAGGTAGTGATACACATACCACTGAAGACACAGGGAGTATCTACATCTGCATTGGTATCTGCAAAGGCACCTGCATCTTCAACAGCATCTCCATCGGCAATTGCATCTGAAATTGTATTTGCTTCTGCAATGGCATCTGTAACAGCGTCTGCATCTGCAATAGCATTGACAATGTTATCAGCAATGGTTTCTGCATCTGCAATGGTGTCTACATTGGAGAGTTGCAGATGACAGCACAGTTGCACCCACAGCATTCCAGATGCAGACACCTTGGCAGATGGCACTGCAGGTTCAAACACCAGGGCAGGCACCATTTCAGATGCACGTACCGCTGCTGATAACCCTGCAGATGCCATTGGCAAATAACGCTTCAGGTGCAGGTGCCACTGGCATTGAAGAAACCATTGCAGGTGCCACTGCAGATACTGATCCCATTGCAGATATCAACAGCATTGCACTTACCCAGGCAGGTACCAATACCATTGCAGATGCCTCTACCACTACTCTTACAGCTCCTGATACCAGTACAGAGACCGTGATACCATTACAGACAGTCACACCCATACCCAGACCGTCAGCGGTACAGAGACCATTAGAGACAGCCGTGCTGATACTATTGCAGCTAGCGAGAGAATGACTCACGCGCATACAGAAACCAAATACACAGACACCTACAGAAACCATTGCGAGTCCATGTGCAGGCACAGGTACCATTCCCTATGCAGGTACACTTACAGGCACAGTTATAGGCACAGACAGAGATAGCATTAGAGGCACAGATACTACTGGCACCATCACCACCACAGGTACCAGCACCATCATCCATACCACTGCATAAACCAGTATAATTACAGATACAGACGCCCATGGAATTTCAGATACAATTGAAGATACAGGCACAAAGTCCATAAAGTTCCAGATACAACGGCAGATAAAGATATAATGAAACAGTACAGAAGTGCACTCCCGGGCACCATTACACGAATACCACCGCAGATGCAATTACAAGTACAGATACAATTACACACAGAAGTACAGATACAATGAGAGCCCATTCTCCAAGGGACAGAGTTACCATTCCAAGTTAAGCTATTGAGACAAATACAACTGTAGATTCAGATACAGGCACTATTACACATGCAGGTACTCATACAGTTACCATTACAGACACCGATACTAACATAGAGACACCAATACCCACACCTGCAATTGCATCTGAAATTGTATCTGCATCTGCCTTTGTAACTGCAATGGAATCTGCATCTCTTCTGGCATCTGCAACAGCACCTGCAGTTGTCCCTGCATCTGCATTGATTCCTGCAATGGCACCCACTTCTGAAATACTACCTGCATCTGCAATGTTATCTGCAAGGGCATCCGAACCTTCGATCGTATCTGCATCTGCAACGCTATCTGCAATGGTATCTGCACCTGCAACGCCATCTGCACTGGAGAGTTGCAGACAACGGTACGGTTGCACACACAGCATTCCAGATGCAGATACCTTCGTAGATGCCACGGCAGATTCAAATCCTGCTAGGGTGCAGGAGGAGAAGACACCACGGCCACAGTGGAGAGGAGAGACCCGGCAATGCCCCTCCAGCCTGCTGCCGGCCTAGCAGCAGCTCCAGTTGAAGGGACCTCACAAACACCCACCCAGCCACAAGCCGGCTGCTGGCCTATCACCTGCAGGGACAGAAGTGACCTCACAAGCAACTTCCAAGCCACAGGCCTGCTCCTACCCTATCAGCGTCTCCGGCAGAAGTGACCTCACCAGCCCCCGCCCCAGCCCTCCCCTCCCTGCTGGCCCCTTGCCTGCCCCCCAACCGGCCTCTCCTCTGCCCCCCAGCTCCCTCCTCTCTGCGCTGTCACTGGCAGGCACTGAGCACCTCACTGCCACCTGCTGCTCCCGACCAATCAGCTTCCTCCCACGCAAGTGACCTCACCGCACCCCAGCAATGTCACCTTCCACCCCGCTCCCCCATCCCCTCTCCTGGCCTCGGCCTCCGGCTCTCACAGTCCCTGCCCTCCTCCTGCCTCCCCAGGGGCCCAGGAGCTCAGAGCTGGGGGAAGGGGGCACAGCGCTGCTCAAGAAACCTTCTGCTGGGGATTCGCAGGTTGAGTCCTGCTCGTACAGGAGGCACGCTCGTCTCTGTGAGGAAGAAAACACCCTCCTGACCACTGCAACACTCTTACTCCCAGCCCACACTGCCTTTCTTGGGGAGGGACCAAAGAAATCCCTTCATTGCCTCCGACACTCAAATGGCTCCAACACGGACCCGACTAGAGTTGTCCCGACCCTGTTGCAGAAGCGGGTAAGGAGCCACCAACAACCGCAGCGTCTGTATCTCCAGACCCCGCTGCAGAACACGCTCTGCCCTGGCTCTTTGCAGAGACGCCGCTTCCTCAGCAGCGGGGGACGGGCGTGAGCCAGGCAACACAGAAAACAGTAAAAGCAGGGGCAGGCCAGTGCTATTGGTCAGCATGCTCCCGCTGCCCCAGGGGCTGGGAAATGGAGCAGCCAGAGCATACAGGTGTGTCTGATTGCAAAAATCAAAAGTAGAAAGAAAAAAAAAAAAACAACTTTGGGAATCTGAAGTTCTGGTCAAAATGACACCTTCTCTCTTAATCCAAAATAACCCCGTCCATGTTTGCTTTCTTCCCAAAAGGTGAAATATAAACAGAAAAATAAATAACTAAAAAGAAGGCAAGAATATTATGCAGTGCAGGTTATATTCCAAGATTTAGTAACTTGTAAGTTGTAGGCAGACGCAGATGCCACTGCAGATGCAGATACCATTGCAGCTACCATTGGAGATGTAGACACCATTTGAGACGCCATTTCAGCTGCAGATACCATTACAGATTAAGATTACACGTCAGAGGCAAATGCCACTGCAGGTGCAGATACAACTGCAGAGGCAGGTACCACTGCAGATGGAGATACCATTGCAGTTACCGCTGCACATACCATTATGCCAAACTTTTTATATAATCCAAGATTTGTAACTTGCATCCAAGCTCGGTCCTCCTGAGAATCTTCTGCTCCATCTTCTCCCCCATCTCCTTCTGCCATCAGCCACAGAAGGAAGTCTCTCTCAAGGGCTTGAGTAATTTGACCAGAAGAAAGCACGAAAATGTGCTCCTGTATTAAGGAGGAAGGGCAGGAACTTGGGAGTCATTTCCATTTTGATACAATCACAAGGGATGACCATCCTTGCTAAGAGAGATTCCCTTTGCCAGAACCAAATGACATCTCTCAGGAGAAGTCAGCTCCCTTAACTCTTGACTATTTCATGACTTTCCCCACCCTTTTGGAGCTGGGCCAAAGCCCCCGCAACCTCAGGAATCGCTCTGGAGTTAAGCAACAGTAACATCAAGTTTCTAATGTTGACTCCTTGCTGCCCTGCTCTGGTAATCCTTCATAACGATGCAGAAGGACTCTCCAAACTGGCACCTCTTTGTCTTGCCAGCCAAAACACTTTTATTACAATACGAATTCCTCCTCCATGTGTCCTGCAAACCAGCCACTTAATTCGCAGCAATACAAAAGCAGCTCTTCTCAGGAAAAACAAAACCAACACACAATAAAACTCCCCAAACCAACCCAAACCCAACAAGAAAACTACAGCTGACCAGAAATGTTAGTTTTCAAACTGGCTTTGTTTGAAAGCAAAAACACTCTGCCCAGCCACAAATGTAAAGGAATAGGCTGATGAACAGTGAATAATTATCATTTTAAAGGTGGATAATTATTATCATTATAATGCTGACAATTTTTATTATAAATAACATTGTATTATTTTAAATCAATATCATCATAAAGAAGAAGCCTTGCCTTTTCTGTTGACTGCTAATGGGGTATCGCCCTTATCAGTCCCTGACTCCTTGGAAATCATGAATGCATGTGCACCACTACTTAGCTTACTAGGTAGGAGGATGGTTTTTTTTTTATTTCAGAGCCTTGCAAGTATTCATTTAGGAGGTCACCATAATGAAATGGCCAGGCTAACTGCTTGACTTATGACCGCACCAGGTACAGAAGGAAAATGCTGCCAGGTTTGTCCTCTTGATCAGACATCTAACCACACAGGGTGACCAGAGCAGGACGGCTTCCATGAAAGATACCTGGGGTTTGCTGCTCACCTGGACGCTACTGCTGCTCACATCCCCCTTCCCAACTCCTCTCCGGCTGCATTCTACTTCGACAGGGCACAGTATTGCTAAACATGGTCATTTTGAGCTGAAAGAGGCACAAGCCATGCCTAAAAAGAAGCAGCCTTGCTAATTTCACAGTTAATGTCACAGCAGACTGCGGAGCAGTTCCTATGTGCGTCTACCCTGGTTTTGCATCAGAAAGTGATTTTGCACATGCGATGCCTTGCAACAGGGCTTTGGAGCCTGGCTTTGCCTCATACCTCTCCTTCTGCTTGCTGGCCAGGGCTCCTCCTGGCTCTGCCAGGGTGGAGAGTAAAGTGGGGGTCTCTTAGGAGGCACATCTGTCTGACATCCACCTCTATTCCACACTCTCCAAGCTCTTCTGAGTGCAGCTATGGAAAGCAAAAGCATGAGCAATGACACGTGTTGGGGTTGGCTGAGCTTTAAAAGTCATGCCTACGCCTGATGATGCAGTAGGGTAAACTTGATCCAAAGAATGTGCAGCAACATGGGGACTTCTGGGAAGTAAACAAGGAAAAACTACACCCCAACAGAAAACGGACATCGGTTGTCTCCATTGGCCCTCTGAGGTCATGTGCTCTGCGACCCTTGCTGCCCTCCTTGGGAAGGATTCCTAAAATGGCATGCCCCTCAGAAGATGTCAGACCGCTAGGTCTCCACATGAAGAAGAACAAACGGTTCCTGCTTGAGTCAGTGGTGGCAAGGCAAATGCAATAGAAAGGCACTGACAGCCTAGCTGCTAACCATCTGTGATGAAAACACATCTCTTTCTTCATCACCTGATCCTCCTCAGAGGGGAAACCACAAGAGGGAACACAGAATCTCCTGGGTCAGGATAACCATGTTCTCTTTCTACCCCTGCCAGAAGTGCCCTTGAAGAAACAGCGCATCTGAAACACAGCTACTTCATTTGCATTGTACCCATCTCCTGCAGCAGAGCTAAGAAACCTTCCTCAGAAAAATCACAGAATCATAAAACAAGGGCTACTGAGTACACAAGGTGATCTGCACTTGTCAGTGGGAAGGGCATGAGACCAAGACTTCCACACCAGACGAGGTCCAGTGCTATGTCAGTGCTGTGGAGAAAAGCCTCTGTGCAGCTGGGAAGCAGTGTGGGAATGCTCACAAACCTCAGGTCATGTCTGATGAGCGTCTGAAAGGAGTAAAGCAGCTCTGGCTTGTCTCCCAAACTGTGTGCTGAAACCTGAGGAGAAGTCACTGAACCCCTGGAAAAAGGTCACCCTCCTCAGCCACGTTTATTAGTGTTCAAAGTGACAAATTAGAGGGTGTTATAAGGGCAAGGATTAGAGAACTTTAACCAGAGGTGGTGCTCCAAACTGCATCAGAAATTGAAGGTAGTAGGTGCAGCTGGATCCATGAGTTATTGATTTTAGAGGCAATTAAAACCTCTTCAGCATCCTCCCTGTCTGCACATCATAGAATCACAGAAAAACCTTGAGATGGAAGAGACCCATAAGGATCACCAAGTCCAAATCCCTACTCCTATACCTGCAAGGTACAGAGCATGGACCTGCCTCCAACATTGATATAACTCCTCGGGTGGATTCCCTGGGGGAGTCTGGGGCTGCTCCCTGTGAAAATGCGTGGTCTCCAGGGGAGGCCAAAACATTGCAGAGCTGCCTGAGAGGTGCAGAAGAGCTACCAGGCATGGACCTGCCCCCAACATACACAATGCTCTTCGGGTAGCTACTCCAGAAAAGTCTGGGGCTACTGCCTGGGACTTCATCTGTCTGCAGAGGAAACCAAAATGCTCCTGAGATGCCTGGGAGGAGTATCGGGCAGCTACCAGGCATGGACCTGCCTCCAACGTTGACAAAATGCCTCAGGGAGCTTTCTTGGAGGAGTCGGGGGTTGCTACCTGGGAATTCCTCCTTCTCCAGAGGAGGCCAAGACACCCCTGGAGAATCATAGAATTGTTTAGGCTGGAAAAGACCTTTAAGATCATCAAGTCCAACCATTGACCTAGCACTGCCAAGTCCCCCACTAACGGAGATGCCTGGGAGGGGTCCTGGGGAGCTACTGGGCATGGACTTTCCCCCAACATACACACTGCTGTTCAGGCAGTTACCTTAGAATAGTCTGGGGCTGCTACCAGGGAATTCCCCAGCCTCCAGAAGAAACCAAAGTGCTCCTGGAGATGGCGGAGAGGAGTCCTGGGGAGCTGCAGGGCATGGACCTGCCTTCAATGTGAAGAAAGCTCTTCAAGTAACTAACTAGGAGGACTCTGGGGCTGCTACCTGAGACTTCAGCTGTGTCCAGGGAACAGCAAAACACTCCCAAGCTGCCTGAGAGGTGTCCTAGCAAGGTACAAAGCACGGACATGCCTCCAGTATTGACAAAACGCCTGTGCTAGCAACCTTGGAAGAGTCCGGGGCTGCTCACCAAGGAATTCATCCATCTCCTGAAAAGGCCAAAATGTTCTGGAGCTGCCTGGGAGAGGTCCCGGGGAGCTACAGAGCATGACCAGCCTCCAACATACACAATGCTCAGTAGCATAGCTACCTTTGAAGAGTCTCGGGCTCCTGCCGGAGAATTCATCCATCCCCAGGGGAGGACAAAACACTTGTGCAGACGCCTAGGAGGAGTCGCGGGCAGCTCCCGGGCACGCACCTGAGTCCTACATGAAGAAAACTTTTCAGGTAACTACCGAGGAGGAGTCTGTGGCTGCTACCCAGAAAATTCAGCCATCTCCAGGGAAGGAAAAATCACTCCCAGGCTGCTTCGCAGGAGTCTCAGCAAGGTACAGAGCATGGACCTGCCTCCAACATTGAGAAAACTCCTCGGGTGGATTCCCTGGAGGAATCTGGGGCTGCTCCCTGTGAAATTCCCTGGTCTGCAGGAGAGGCCAAAACATTCCGGAGCTGCCTGCAAGGAGTTCAAAGGAGCTGCGGGGCATGGACCTTCCCCCAGCATACACAATGCTCTCTGGGTAGCTACTTGCAGAAGAGTCTGGGGCTGCTACCTGGGAATTCAGCTTTCTCCAGCACAGGCCAACACAATCCTGGAGATACCTGGGTGGAGTCACAGGGAGCTACCAGACACAGACCTGCCTTCACCATGAACAAGACTATTCAACAAAATACCTAGGAGGGTTACTGGGCTACTACCCAAGACTTCAGCCATCTCCAGAGGAAGTGAACACACTCTTGGTGATGCCTAGGAGGAATCCTGGGGAGCTGCCAGGCATGGACCTGCCTCCAACATGGACAAAACAATTAAATTAGCAGCCTAGGAGGAGTTTGGGGCTACTACCCATGATTTCAGCTGTCTCCAGATGAAGCCAAAACACTCTTGGAGATGCCTGAGAGGAGTCCCAGAGAGATATTGGGCACTGACCTGCCTTCAATATGAAGAAAGCTCTTGGAGTAAGTAACTAGGAGGACTCTGGGGCTGCTACCCAAGACTTCAGCTATATCCAGGGAAGTCCAGAAAACTCCAAAGCTACCTGGGAGGACCCCCAGAAAGCTACAGGGCGTGGACCATCCCTCAACAGTGAAAACACTCCTTGAGTGGATTCCTGGGAGGAGTCAGGGGCTGCTACCTGTGAAATTCAGCTCTCTCCAGGGAAGACCAAAACATTCTGCAGCTGCCTGGGAGGAGTCCCAGGGAGCTACCGGGCTTTGCTCCAACACGGACAAAACGCTTCGGGGAGCTACCGTGCAGGAGTCTGGGGCTGCTGCCTGGGACTTCAGCTTTCCCCAGAGGAGGCCAAGACAATCCTGAACGTGCCTGGGAGAATTCCCGCACAGCTACTGAGCACAGACCTTCCCTCAACATACACAATGCTCTTTGCGTAGCTACCTTCAAAGAGCCTGGGCCTTCTGGGAATAAACCTGCCTCACACATGAAGAAAACTCTTCAGGGAACTACCTAGGGCGAGGCTGCGGCTGTTACTGAGGACTTCAGCTGTCGCCAGGCAAAGTCCAAACACTCCAAAGCCGCCTGGGAGGAGTCTCAGAGAGCTACAGGGCATGGAACTGCCTCCAACAGAGGCAAAACTCTTTGCGTAGCTTCCGTGGGGGAGTCTGGGGCTGCTACCTTCAAAATTCCGCCATCTCCAGGGGAGGCCAAAACATTGCAGAGCTGCTTGGCAGTCCCTGGGAAGCTACTGGGCATGGACCTGCCTTCAAGTTCAAGAAAACTCCTCAACTAACAACCTTGCAGCGTCTGGGTCTGCTACCTGCAAAATTCAGCTGTCCCCAGGGAGGCCAACACACTCCTAGAGATAACTGGGAAAATTCCCAGGGAGCTACCAGGCATGAACCTGCCCCCAACATGAACAAAACCTTTCAGGTAACCAGCTAGGTGTCATATGTGTCTTCTATCCAGGACTTCAGCTGGCTCCAGGGAAAGGCAAAACACTCCCATGCTGCCTTGGAGGACTCCCAGAGGTCTACCAAGCATGGGCCTGCCTCCAGCATACACAAAACACCTTGGGGAGCCACCATGGAAAAGTCTGGCACAGCTACCTGCTCAATTCAGCTGTCTCCAGGGGAGGCCAAAACATTCTGGAGATTCCTCCGAGGATTCCTGAGGAGCTATCGGGCATGGCCTGCCTCCAAGACAAAGAAAACTCTGCAACTATCTAACCAGGAAAGTTGTGGTGCAGCTACCTGGGACTTTAGCTGTCTGTAAAGAAACTGAAAACACTCCATTAGATATATGGGAAAAGTCCTGAAGCAAAAACAGGAATAGACCTGTCCCCAACATGCACAATGCTCTTTGGGTAGCTACCTTAGAAGATTCTGGGGCTGCTACCTGGGAATTCACTTGTCTCCAGAGGAAACCAAAAGACTCCGGGAAATCCCTGCGAGGAGTTCAGAGTGCCTCCGACATGCACCAAACTCTTCAGGTATCTCCCCTGGTGCAGTCTGGGGCTGCTACCCAGGACTTCAGCTCCCTCCGCAGCAGGACAAAACACTGGGGCAGATGCCTGGGAGGAGTCCTGGGGAGCTCCAGGGCATGGACCTGCTTCCCATTCCTATCAGCACTCAATGGCAGAGCATCAATCAATAGGATGGCAGCAGTCAGTAAAAGCAGCAAGCAATCGTATAGCAACAACCAATCCTTTAGGAATAAGCAATAGAACAGCAACAACCACATTATTAAAAAGTTGTCATTAGGCAGGGAATTTATTCTCCAAATAGCAGCAGATATACTGATGATAGATTACTTATATGGAGATATGTGCATAAAGTGAATTAGACAGATTCCAGAAAGGGCCAAAGCATCATCCCAGAGGGGAGGACAAACCGATCCCAGAGAGGACCCAGCCATTCCAGAGGTGGGCGGATAAACCTAACCGACTCCAAAAGGGGGAACAATAATGTGATAGACAGAGTCTCACTTCCGAGATGATCTGGAGGTGCCTGGATTCTCGGTCCCCAGCTGTGCTGCAAAGCGGCCAGCTGCACGTTTCAGGGACGCTTCTGATCGCCAGGCTCACAGCTCCTGGGCTCGCAGGAACGTTCTTCTGCTCGGGCATTTCCCCTTCCAAGCAGTCACCTTTATGGCTGCTCACACCTGCCTGCTCCTGCCCTATCAGCTCCTCAGACACCAGTGACCTCATAAGCACCTGCTCAAGCCAGGGGCCTGCTCCTGCCCTATCAGCTCCTCAGACACCACTGACATCACAAGCACCTCCACAGCAGAAGCGTCCTCACTGCCAACACCCTGCATTGGCAACAATTCGGGCACAGCAGATGATGGGTCAGGTCATTTGTTTTAGTGTTCTCATAAAACCTGAGGCATGTGTTTTAGCTATTCCTCAACTCTTTTTCTCTTTTCTTCACATTCCTCCCCAGAAAGAGAAGAAAAAGCCAAGGAGTAACAGCATCCAGACGTTTTGAATGCTCTGCTAATACATGAGGTTTCTAACAAGCGTGCCAGGGGAATAGGCGCAGCCAGCTGGAAGCTGCAAGGCACACACCAGCAGTGTGCAATGAGGCACGGCCAGTGCCCATCGGCACCCTTGTTCTGACAGACGGCCATGGCTGAAGACAAGTCTGCTCAGTCAGAGCAAAAAATGATGGGCTGCATACTAAAAATGCCACTTTGGAGTCTGAAACTGAGGCTTTGGAAAGTAAAAATGTGTCTTTGGACTCCAAAAAGGAGACTTCTCAAACTAAAACTGAGCCTCTGGACCACAGAAATGAGGCTTTCTGCCCTAAAAATGAGGCTTTCTGCCTAAAAATCATAGAAGCATAGAATGCTTTTGGATGGAAGGGACCTTTAAAGGTCCTCTAGTCCATCCCCCCTGCAATGGGCAGGGACATCTTCAACTAGATGAGGTTGCTCAGAGCCCCATCTAGCCTGTCCTTGAACGTTTCCAAGGATGGGGCATCTACCACCTCTCTGGGCAACCTGTTCCAGTGTTTCACCACCCTCATCGTGAAAATTTTTTTCTTGTGTTTAGTCTAAATCTACCCTCCTTTAGTTTAAAACCATTCCCCCTTGTCCTGTCGCAGCAGACCTTTCTAAAAAGACTATACCCATCTTACTTGTAGACCCCCTTTAAAATGAGACTTTAGACCCTCAAAATTAAACTGTGAGCCCTGAAGAAAGGCTATGGGTAATAAAAGAGAGGTTTGGACCCTAAAAAGAAAGATTTTGGCCCTCAAAATGAGGCTTTGGGGACCATAAGGGGCTCAAAGCGTTACAGTAAATGGGGTTACATCAGGCTGGTGGACAGTCACGAGTGCGGTTCCCCAGGGCTCCATTTTAGGGCCAGTGCTCTGTAATGCTTTTATGAATGATCCGGACACAGCAGTCAAATGTACATGAAGTCAATTTGCTGATGATACTAAAGTAGGAGGAGCTGTGGACTCCCTCGAGGCTAGGGAGGTCTTCCAGAGAGATCTGGATAGACTCGAGAGCTGGGCCATCACCAACCGTACAAATTTTATCAAGAGCAAGTACTGGATTCTCCCCTGGGACGGCGTAATCCTGGTTATACATACAAACGGGGGGATGAGGGGCTGGAGGGCAGCCCTGCGGAAAGAGATCTGGGGGTCTGGGTTGATGGCAAGTTGAACAGGAGTCAACAGCGTACCCTGGCAGCCAGAGGGGCCAACCGTGTCCTGGGGTGCATCAAGCACAGCACCGCTAGCCGGTCGAGGGAGGCGACTGTCCCACTCTACACTGCCCTGGTGCGGCCCCACCTCCAGCGCTGGGTGCAGTTTTGGGCGCCTCAGTATAAGAAGGACATCAAACTAGGAGCGTGTCCAGAGGAGGGCAACCAAGATGGTGAAGGGTCTCAGGGGCAAGACTTACGAGGAGCGGCTGAGGTCGCTTGGTGTGTTCAGCTTGGAGAAGAGAAGGCTGAGGGGTGACCTCATTGCAGTCTACAGCTTCCTCGGGGGGGGCAGCGGAGGAGGAGGTGCTGATCTCCTCTCTCTGGTGACCAGCGACAGGACACGAGGCAATGGAATGAAGCTGCGTCAGGGGAAGTTCAGACTGGACGTTAGGAAAAGGTTCTTCACCGAGAGGGTGCTCGGTCCCTGCAACAGGCTCCCCAGGGAAGTGCTCACAGCACCAAGCCTATCAGAGTTCAAGGAGCGTCTGGCTGACGCTCTTAGTCATATGGTTCAGTGTTAGGTAGACCGGGGAGGAGCAGGGAGTTGGACTCGATGATCCTCAGGGGTCCCTTCCAACCTGACATATTCTGTGGTGCTGTGATTCTAAGGCAGCGGCCTGCTCCTGGTCTGAAACCTCCGCAAGCACCTGTGGAAGCCACCTGCATGCTCCTGCCCCAACGCCTAGAGAAACACCCCTTACCTCACAAGGACCTTCACAGGCCAGGTGAATTCTCCTGCCCTATCAGCTCCTTGGCCACCAGTGACAACATAAGCAGCAGCACAAACCAGGTGCCTGCTTGTTCAGCCACCCCTGACATCACAAGCACCTGCACCAGCCAGCTGTCTGTTCATACCCAATCAGCTACTTAGCCACCAGTGACATCACAACCAGCTGTACAAGCCAGGTGCCAGTTCCTAACCTATCACCTACTCAAGCACATATGACATCACAAGCACCTGCAGAAGCCAGCTGCATGCTCCTGCCCTACCAACGGCTCGGCCACCAGTGACCACAGAAGCTGCTGCCCTGGGCAGGGACCTGCTCCTGAACTATCATCTACTTGCCATCATGTGACGTCACGAGCACCTGCTCAAGCCAGGGGCCAGCTCCTGCCCTATCACTTAATCACGCACCGATGACCTCACAAGCAGCTGCACAACCCAGCGGCTGGCCCTTGGCCTCACACCTCCTCCACCACCTAGGACAACACATGCACCAGCACAAGCCAGGGGCCTGTTCCTAACCTATCACCTACTCAAGCACATATGACATCACAAGCACCTGCACAAAGCAGCTGCATGCTCCTGCCCTACCAACTGCTCGGCCACCAGTGACCACAGAAGCTGCTGCCCTGGGCAGGGACCTGCTCCTGAACTATCATCTACTTGCCATCATGTGACATCACGAGCACCTGCTCAAGCCAGGGGCCAGCTCCTGCCCTATCACTTAATCACGCACCAGTGACCTCACAAGCAGCTGCACAACCCAGCGGCTGGCCCTTGCCCTCACACCTCCTCCACCACCTAGGACAACACATGCAGCAGCACAAGCCAGGGGCCTGTTCCTAACCTCTCACCTACGCAAGCACTTATGACATCACAAGCACCTGTGGAAGCCAGGTGCATAGGCCTGGCCTGTCAGCTACTTAGCCCCCAGTGACATCAGAGGCAGCTGTACAAGGCAGGTGACTGCTTCTGCCCTATCACCTGCTCAGCCACCTATGACATCACATGCACCTGCAGAAGCCAGGAGATTCCTCCTGCCCTAGTAGCTACACCCGCCACTGACGGCACAGGCACCTGCACAAGCCAACTGCCTCCTCCTGCCCTATCCCATAGGCAGGGAACCATGACAACACAAGCACCGTTACAAACCAGGCGTCCCTTCCTTCCCAGTCCCATACTCAGACCACAGCTACCTCACAAGCACCTGCACCAGCCAGGGGCCCGCTCCTGCCCCATCCCCTACTCAGGCACCTCGGACACCATAAGCACTTGCACACAGGAGGGGCCTGCTCCAGCCCTAGCCCCTACTCACGTACATGGGGCATCCCAAACACCTGCACGGCCCAGCGCCACGCTCCTGCCCCGACAGCTACAGAGCTGCCAGGGACATCGCAGGCCCTGCCCCTGCCCTATCACCTCTTCAGGCACAGGAGAGATCGCAAGCACGTGAAGAAGCCAGGTGATTCCTTCTGCTCTATCACCTACTTATCCACCTGGGAAATCACAGAATCACAGAATGTCCTGAGTTGGAAGGGACCCACAAGGATCATCGAGTCCCACTCCTGTCCCTGCACAGGACAACACCAAAATTCACACCACGTGGCTGAGGGCGTTGTCCAAATGCTTCTTGAATATTGTCAGCCTTGGCTACGTGATCGCCTCCAGGGTCAGCCTGTCCCAGTGCTCCACCCCCCTCTGGGTGAAGAACCTTTTCCTAACATCCAACCTAAACATCCCCTGGATATCTTCCTGCCGTTCCCTTGGGTTCCGTCATTGGTCGTCAGGGAGAAGAGATCAGCACCTGCCCCTCCTCTTCCCCTTGTGAGGAAGCTGTAGACCGCCATGAGCACTCCCCTCAAATCACAAGCATCTGCTCAAGCCAGGGGCCTGTTCACAACTTATCACGTACTCTGGTGCCTATGACCTCACTAGCAGCTGCACAAGCCAGGGGCCTGCTCCTGCCCTATCAGCTCCTCAGCCACCAGTGACATCACAAGCACCTCCACAGCAGAAGTGTCCTCACTGCCAACACCCTGACTTTTCCCCCTCCATCTCCATCTCTGTCTCCCATCTCCCCCTGCTCTCCCCTCTCCCACGCACCTTCCTCACCCACTCCACCACCTCCCACTGCCTCTGGCTGCCTCTGGGTTCGGGTGGCAGATGTTACCTCGCAAGCATGGTCCCAGACGGGTCACCTGCATCTCCTTCTCACCTCCTTCTGCTCTCATCGTCACTGCACCAGTTGTTTGATGCGCTTTTGGACATCATGGGCCCTTCCGTCCTGCCTCCCTCCTGCTGTTAAATGCTGTTCCTGTACCTGGGAAGAGTGCAAAAGAAACCCTCAGCACCCGCAATGTTCCAGCCAAAGCTGTGACCAGGCACGCTTACAGACCTGGGCAGGTTTTTATCCATTTGCCTGATGCGGCTCGGGGAAGAGGTGGGAGCGCTGCCGGTGGGCAAACAGCCCTTCGCCAGCAGCGCACGGGGAAGCCCAGCGGCTGCCAGCTGCGGGAGGTGCCCAGGCCGTGGCAGCTGTGTGGCCTCGAGGGGACACGTCCCCGTCTGGCCCTGTGTCACAAAGGGGCAGTGATGCGGCACCCACCCGGTGCTTGTGAGCTCACCTGGCCAGGCCTTGGCATCCTGAAAAGCGGGCCAGCAAAAGCCAGTTGGGCTGAGCTGGCCTTCGGGATAACTTGGCTCCTCCCTTTGCTACTTGCTTGCCTACTTTTTTCCGACCATTTATCGTTTACTGCCCACTTCTCCTCAACTTCCATCCTCTTTCAAAGGTAATTATGATTTGACTTTCAGGACAGATCATAGAGTAGGTAAATAGGGGATAAAAGTATAGGCTGGTCTATACCTTCTGAGCCGTAGGCTGACCTGTTACACCTTTACAGGCTGGCCAGGGCTACAGGTAGAGTTCCTAGTTGCTAACTCTTCTTTCTTCACCATATCCTAGCATAGGTTAAGTAGCAGGGTGGCAGTGTAGTCTGAGGCATTGAGCTCAGCCTAGAATGACAAGAATCCCACCCTGAATGATGTGGTAGCAAGGGAGACAGAAAAGGAGCACGGCAAAGGCAGCCGTTAAAGTAGCGGCTGAAAGCCGGTCCCACCTGCGTACAAGCTGGGAAAGTGCTGGCTGGAGAGCCAGAGGGCTCTGCTGCTAACGCCAGCAGCAGGTAAGCAGCAGGTCCTCTTCAGAGAAGGTGACACGCAATGCAGCCTTTCAAAAGGGCCTTGGCAATTGCTGTCAACTGGAGTCCGGTGACAGGGACAGCAGGGCCATCAGCCTGCAGCTCTGCAGCAGTTACAAGCACCACTGAAAGACTTTTGATGGCAGATGCTGTTCTGTGGGTTACATTTGGGGTTCTTGGAAACATTTTGTTCAGCTACAATTATTTCTTTGTGATCAGGTGACGGGATTGGCACTGATCTTCTCTTTCTCGAGCGTGTCCTGACATCCTTTGTCACCCAAAGCTTTCCCCTCTGTTCCTGAGAGAAGCCATGGCCACAATGGGGAACGACTCCGGTGAGTAACGCCTTCACCAGCAGGCTTGGGCTTTGTGAATCCCCAAAGGCAACAGACGTGGCTGGTGCTCCATCCCTGAATGCTGATGCGCTGACAACCTAGAGGGAATTAGGGGCGTTTCCTGGTAGCAGCCAGACTCACCCAGGCGTTTGCGATTAGACGCAGGAAGAACGCGTGTTGTCACTCCTCTGCCACTATGTACAAGACTTGGAAAGATGACATTGCTCCTAGAAAGATCTGACATCAGTAGAGTTACCTTCTGGGCTAGGGACTTGCTTCTTTTCATCAAGTTACAATCAGGAAAAGGGAAGACTTGACCTGATAAGCCAGCTCAAGAGTCTAGAGGGAAAGGAAGGCAGCCCGAGGCACAGAAATCAGAGTGTGGGTTTGTTGGACTTTCAGCAAAGTAAGCAGGGCAACAGACTCTTTTCCAAAACTCTTTCTTAACCAGGAAATGCCAATGGCAGTGTTAGGCTTCCCCCGATGTTTCTCTGTTGGAGGTCAGAGCCGGTTTACCTGGGTGCTCCTCTACAGAAGTTGACTTTCAAAGTAGGCTCTCATACAACAACATCGTCTCATCTCTTTTCAAACGTCATCTCCCTGCAGTCCTTGCCAAGGGAATGGCTCTGCCACAACGCATCCCCTTTCCCCTGGAGAAGATTTGCATGGACTGGCAGCAAAGACAGAGAGCTGGAGCAGGACTCCACAACCTGGGCAATACCTGCTACCTCAACTCCGTCCTGCAGTGCCTGACGTACACACCCCCTCTGGCCAACCACCTGCTTTCGCGTGAGCACAGCCGGTCCTGTGAGTACTTTCATGAACATCTCCCTGTAAATCTCTTGGGCACTTCCCAAGGATTCCCAGCATCTGGAATTTGATTGAGGAGAAAAGCAGCCCTTCTTTGTCGGCCCCCTGAGTGGCGTTCTTTGAACACTCAATCCTAGAAGGCTCTTGTCCTGTCTAGGTGTGTTCATCTTCAGAAAGGCACCACTTTCAGGCCCCGGATCTCGGTCCCTGTTCCTGCCAGTTCAACTCTCTTTGCTTATTGCACAGAAAACTGCTGTCACTTAAGCATCCCCTTGAAGAAAGTTCTCTATGCACTAAAATGGCCCGGGCTTCTTGGGACATTGGCACCTTGGGAGAAGGGGACTGGAGACTGTTATCTTCTAATTTCAAGATCTTCATTAAGGTTCCCATTGCTATGGATATTTTGCTAACCTGAGAAGCTTCCCTTCCTCCTTCCCTCCCTCTTCAGGTCACCAGCAAGGCTTCTGCATGATGTGCATAATGGAAGCGCACGTCAACGGGGTCCTGCATTCTTCAGCCAGGGCCATCCAGCCTAGGGCTGTCCTCAGTGTCCTCACACGTAAGGCATTTCAGCTGCTTTTACATGCTTTCTTCCCTTCTTGTAGGAGACAGCTACTAACTACCTCTTTCTTAGGAATAGGAGAACATTTGCAGCTTGGCAGGCAGGAAGACGCCCACGAGTTCTTACGCTACACTGTCGATGCCATGCAGAGAGCTTGTCCGAGTGGAAGCAGCGAGTAAGCACAAGCAAATTACCTCTTCCATGCTCCTGAGCCCTTTGGACTCTTTGGTGTACTCCCATCAAGGAAACCCGATGCCCAGGGTTTTCAGACAAAGCAAAACTCTTGGAGGAGATAACTCTCTGCCTTACCATTTCTTTCCAGCTTCGACATCTCTTCTCAAGCAACTACCATCATCCATCAAATATTTGGGGGCTTTCTAAGATCGAGAGGTACTTTTTACAAATATTACTGGCCTTAGATGTGTCTGTGGCTCTTTCTCTGGTTGTGGTAAACAGCTTCTAGTACGCAGCAGTTGTGTCCAGTGTCTCCAAAGCAGTATGTGTTGGGCATTGAAATGGGCACAGTTAGCCTCCTTCCCAACCTGAGAAGCATTTCTCTTTGCCTTCCAGTAATGTGCTTGAGCTGCAAAGCCGTTTCCGACACCTACGAGGCATTCCTTGATATTGCTTTGGATACCCAGGTAAGATGTTTGGAAATTGTGGTGCAAAAGGTTTCAAGGCCCCTGCAGGGGGCCGAGGTTATCTCCAGTTAATTCCCTCGACTTAAAACTGTGGGCTGTTGCCACACCAGAGCTTGGTGGTGGATGGGAAGGGAACTGGGCTTCTGGGCTCCTTCTCTGGAAGCCCTCTAAGTGGTCTGCCTGTGCTGGGTGCTGGCTGTCAGCTGGGCAAAGAGTAAGGGTGGTATGTGCAGCCAGGATGGCACTGTCATGCCACCCTGCTTTGGACTCCCTCAAGACGCGTCTGATTGCTGGACGGATGGGGTTGATTGCTTTTGCTGCTTTTGACCACGCGTACCACAGGCAACTCTGGTACCGCCCAGGGGTCGCTGCTTATTGGGATAACGCTGGTCCCACACGGGCAGCTATTTCTTGGGATTCTGAGTTTCTAGGAGCTTAGTGCTCTCCTTTCTTTCTCATCCAGGCAGCCTCAACTCTCACTGCAGCTCTGGAAGACTTTGTCAAACCTGAGCAGCTGGATGGCAAAAATGGCTATAAATGTAGCAAGTAAGATTATCGCTAATGACATCTTCCTAGCAGATACTGGGTTAGGGTATTGCATGCCTGGGAGCACCAGTTATGTTCTGACTTGAGAAACCCAGTCATGAGACAGCTTGGGGTTTTTTCCTTTTTTTTTCTTCCCCGTACAACTAATCCACCCGAATCATCTGGAACTTGGAAAATAATGCATTCATTTCTAAGATGGGTAATTTTTTCTATCCTGCCTGAATATTTGGAAAGCTTTCATGAGAATTTTATTCCTGGCATCGTCTGCCCTGGAGGTGGTCAACCTTCCTAGCTAGGAAGTTGCCCACTGAACTACCCCTCGGGCCAGAAGGGAAAAGACAGGCCCCACGTGCAGTGGGGAGCCAAAGCAAGGAGGAGCTCTGGGCAGGGATTTGGCAACAGCAGCTTCCTCAAGAAGCCAAACAACCCTTTAATTGCCAAGGCTTTTTGGATGCTTGTGTCTCTGGCCAGGAGACCTCAGTCCTTGCAGCAGCAGCAGCCCCTGCCGGCTCTCTGAACAGTGTCATGCCTAGGTCTGGTCTTGTAAAGACTGCAGACTGCTGCTCTCCAAAGTGAGCCACCCCAGACCGAAGCTACCTTCAGTGAGAGCGTGTGGGCTTCAGGGGTCTGAAATGCAAACCTGTGCGCACGATCGCTGGGCAAAACAAGCCTTAACTCAACCCTACAGGGGTGGGGGGCAGAGTGGGGAGAAGATGGGCTGCAACAGTTGGGTCTGTGCTTGTTTCAAGGTGTGAACAGCTGGCCACTGCATCCAAGAGGCTCACAATACATCGCTCCTCCAACGTCCTGACAGTCTGCTTGAAGAGATTTGATGCTTTCTCTGGCAGAAAGATTAGCAAGGTATGTACACAAGGGCACTGCAACTTTGTCTGCTTGGAAGGAGACTTTCCCGAAGGAGAATCCTTTCTTGGAAGTTGTTCATGGCTGCACACCACGGCTATTGAGTGCGGCCCTCTAAGAAAAATCCATGCAATGGTTATATGCCTTGCTCTGTCCCTTGTGGTAAGAGGAAAGTGCCAGTGTGAAGAGAAGCCCTTTCCTGTGCTCGTCAAGAGCTGCTTTGGCCAACAACAGTTTTCTGCCACTGCAATGATGACATGGCAACACCTGGTTTTGATGAACTGAGAAGATCTGTTTCTATGCCTCTAGCCTGGGTTTGCTGGCAAGGTTTTCTCAGGCTGCTTCCTCAAGACTCTCAGGATAATTTGGGAGTCTTCTTGGTCTCTCTTTAGGTTGTGCAGTATCCGGAAACTCTGGACCTTGCCGCGTACATGTCTGAAGCCCCTGGAGAACCACTCCTCTATTCCTTGTATGCCGTCCTGGTACATGAAGGCTCCGGCTGCCAGGCAGGACACTATTACTGCTTCGTGAAGGTAGGAGACATCTCTGTGATTTGCACTGGTGTATGGTGTCCGTGTCCTTCAGTGGTGTTCTGCCTGTGGTCTTGCTTTAAAAACCCTGCAGTTCATCTAAAGATAGTGCTGCCTTTCTTTGCAGGCCAGCGATGGACACTGGTACAAGATGAACGATGCCTCTGTGGATCGTTGTGACATCAAGACGGTTCTCTGCCAGCGTGCATATTTACTCTTCTATGCCAGGTAATAACAAGTGTGCGACAGTGCTCAGAATACACTCCTTCTCCTGTCACTGATCTGGGCGGTGGTGTTCTCCTCCGGTGGGTTTTGCTTTCTGGCCTAGGAGAGAATGCCTGTTTGTCCCGTTGAGTTCTGTCTCTTCTGCAGTTCGCCAGCTCCTGCCTTCTCCCTCCTTGTCTGGCACTAAACTGTAGCACTTGTGTAGCTTGCTAGCTGTCTGCTCCCTGAGACTGCAAAAAGAGGCCAAATGGAGGTTCAGGAGGGTTTAGGATGAGTTACTGCTCTGAGAGGGACAGACATGGCTGGAAGACCACGATCTCATTTCCAGCTTCTAGCGCTGCGTCAGTCTTCTGCCTGTCGTATCAAGTGCTGCCAGAAAGTGACAGGATGAGACTGAAGCCATGAGGAGGCTGCAAGAACAACCCTAGACTAAGATCACTGTTGTTTCTCCAGGCACCACGATTTGACCCCTGGAGCAGGCGCTGAATGCCAAGAGACAAAGGGCATTTCCATGACAAAGCTGGATCAAGGGCTGAAGAGGGCATTTTCTGGAGGCACCCTGGCACTGAGAAATCAAGAAGGCGGAGAAAACGGGCCCAGGATCCAAGGGAAGAGACAAACACGGGACTCTGCAGGAACTCCCCATCAGCGCCGCGGCAGGAAGAGAGCACACTCTGACACCGAGGAGGAGGAGGAGAAGCTGAACAGAAGCCAGCCAGACTGCCCGCCTCCGAAGCGGAGGCGCATTTCCCTCGCGGAAACGCAGAAGCGCCCTCACTGTCAGCTGCCGCATGGCAGTGGGAACCTGTGCAGCTCTTCCCAACGGGAGAGGAACAGCCCTGATAACGGCAGAAGCTCAGGAGGGGAAGGTGTGCACGGCTCGAGCAACCACAGAGCAGACTCGCATCCTGGGTCGGTAGGTGAGCGGCAGCTGGGCACATCCTCACTTCAACAACGTCCGCTCCCACCTGTGCGAGTTCACCCAGAGTCTGCAGGCCCTGGCCAGGCAAATGAAAAACAACCGTGCAGAAAGAGGAAACAGTCCTGTGAAGGGGGGGGTGAAAGTGACCCCGAAAGAAAGCGGCAAAAGACAGAAGCGAGCATCCTGGCGATCCAGAATTGACAAAGAAATGCAAGAAAGTGAAGAAGAAAAAGAAATCCAAAGAGAACTCTGGAGAGGAGGACTCAAAAGTAAGCAACATTTGCAGCATCACCAGCAAATGTTGCCTCACGCTTTGCCAGGTGTTTCAGGCGCGTGGCTTATGGAAAGAAGCGTTCAGGACTTGTGACGGAGCTTGCCACCACAACCTGCAATTTACCATCAAAGGCCGCAGACAAACATTATCAAAAGAATGCTAACCATCAAACTTGACATTTACAAGCGAAACAATAAAATTGCCATCATAACCAAACCCAGTCCAAAGTGGTGCTTCTCATTTCTGTAGAGAGTTTGACCATGCAAGAAAGAACAGAAGGGTTCAGAGGTTTTTGGAAATTTTTTAACTCGAGACTTCTGTTATGAAAGCACCCTTGTGATCCAGAAGGGTGGAAGCTTTCTACAGCTGCTGAGCATATGAAATTAGCAGGTAGAGATCTCAGGGAAAAAAAATGCCTGGGAACAGAGCATCTCCAGTGCTGCTCCATTAGAGGCTCAGGTCGCCTGCGTGTGATTCACGTTGTCTTCTCCCAAGTGCAGCATCCCGTGCAAGAGAGACAAGGAAACCAAGGCATTACAAGCATTGCCACTGACGGTCCCCATCAACAGGGTCATCTTGTTGAGAGGCTGGTTTCCTGGCAAACTTGGCCAGTGGACTTTGAGTAAAACAGACCACACTTTCCCTTGAAGATGCTTCTGCAGTGTCCCACAACAGCTGCAGTTCATACACCTTCTGGCCCATTTCTGAGCCTGTCACAAGGCGTCCTACATAGGAAATCAGTTTCTGAGGCAAAACCGAGGCAGAAACAGGTACGCACTTCTCCTCACAGAAAGTATAAAACACTCAGCTCCCAAGCTTACCGTGAGACTCACTGCAAAAGGAGTGAAGGTGCTTCTCCATCGGCATCCTCTTTTATCTCCAGAAGCCAGCACTTGGGAATACTGTGCCCTCTAGAAACCAAATCCAGCGAGAGAGGCGTTGGGAATGGGGACGGGAGCAGGAACAGGGTCGAGGTGAGCAGCCAAGCGCAGGGATCTTTCTTGGCAGCAGTCCTGCTCTGGTGACCTGTGTAAAAGTCAGTTCTTTGCCGGCCTAGGAGAGAGGCAAGGAGACTTCAGCAGAGAATTACCAAGGGGATTGATTCTCTTTATTTAGCCATGCATATTGCACCTGCATAAAACAGTTCTCCATGCCTGCCCTAGCATCTTCTCAGGCACGTAGGGCATCAAAAATCATCCTCACAAATCACAGACAGACTCCTGCCCTATCAGCTACTCAGCCACCAGTAACATCACAAGCACCTGAAAAAGCAACGGGCCAGTTCGAATGACATCACCGACACCTAAGCAGGCCATGCATCTTTTCCTATCTATCTGCTACTCAGTCGCAAGTGCTATCGCTAGCATCCGCACAAGCAATTGAAAAACTCCTGCCCTATCAGCTCCTCAGCAGCAGGTGACACCACAAGTACCTGCAGCAGAAGCCAGCTTCCTGCTCCTTCCCCACCAGCTGCTCAGCCACCAGGGTCTTCACAAGGACCTGCACAGCAGGAGCATCCTCAGTTTCCACATGCCATCTTTTTCACCTCCATCTCTAGCTTGTCTCCTGTCTCTCTGGCCTCTTCTCTCTGCCAGGCACTTTGCTCCGTCACTCCAGGACCTCCCAATGCCTTTTACTGTTATTCTGCTTCTGGGGCAGATGTTACCTTGAAAGCACCTGCACCTATTTCTCCTCTCCCTCTGCTTTGAGCTCTGGCTCTTTGATGCATTTTTTCACCTCATAGGCCCGTGTGCCCTGGCTCCCTCCTGCTGTTAAACGCTGTTCCTGCAAGAGAAGTGACCATCAGTCCATGTCCCCTCTCTGCCATCTTACCTGCATCTCTCTGACCTGGACAGCTGCTGGGAGCTGTCACCATCAGCCCCGGCTCTGCTTGAAGGCTTCTCCTGGCACAGGCACAGCTCTGGCTGTGCTTGGTGCGTGCCGTGCTTCCCGAGGGAGAACAGCAACCCTCACAGTTACTCCTGGGCAGTCTCCCATTGGGAAGAGCTGATCTGAAGGCAGGCTGGCAGCTGACTCTGAGGCCGTGCTGGGGGTGGCCACATCCTTCCAGCAGGATTTTGGAAAGCCCTTTCCCAGCTGGCAGCGCCAGGCCAAGGCCACAGGGCAGAAACAGCTCCCTCCCCTGAGGGCTCCAGCCCCCAACTGGCCTCCGTCCCCTAACTACTAAAGCTTCCAAACAGCCTCTCCCTCTAACTGTATTATCTCCATCTTTAGGAAAAAAAAACAAACCCTGTATACTTCCAGATTCAGTAGTCTAAGACTTCTAGAGGGCAATTTGGGCTTCAATTCCAAGAGCAAAACAATTTCCATTACAGAATCCCAGCCACCACCTCCATGATCATTGTCACTGACCCGCAAAAGCTGCGTTGTCAAAAATCTTACAGCCAATTAAAATTATCCTCTCCTCCCCAAATCTTTGTTCTTCTCATACCCTCAGACTACCATGGTAACAGTCACACTATTATTCTGTAATTACTGCTGATCTGAATCCCCTCCAAAGCATCATTCCCTGACATGACTGACAGCACTGTTGATAAGGGAGAACCATCACTCACCACGCACCCGCCTGTTTGGCCTTTTCCCTCTGTGACCGAGCACGGCTACATGGACATCTCTGCCCGACAGGAGAAGGGTGGCCTGAAAAAATATCTTACATTGTCTTGGCTCTAGCATAAGCAAGGAATTTATGATAGTGATACAAACAAGTTTAAGAGAAAGCAGGAGAGCGGAACAAGCAGAAAATGGGATATGTCTCACCCACCTCTCATTTCAGAGGAACTTTCAGGGGTCGTTTTTTGTCTTTGGTTTTAATTTTTAATGACTGCACAGCATGAGTGATAAAACACACACCTGCCTTTTAAGGCCAACTATAAACTACAAGAGTAAAACTATCCCGTCTATGTAATTACACTTCTTTCCAGGATACATCTGTCATTTTTTTTACATTTTAGTGGAGAGTGTTATGGTAAAATCACTAAATTCTGATATGCAAATAGCAAAACATTGCCTGCAAATCTTTGAAAAGAACACTACATTGAAGGAAAACTGTTCATGTAAACTGTAAATTACATGTTTCTGCTGTCAAAGGTTATAACACTTTTGAGTATCTTTGCCATCTTCATCTTCTTTGTCTTCACTTTCTCCTGATGATATGATAACTACCGTACCTCAACGTAACATTCAACTGGTGAAGCACTCTTGCAAATCATAGGAAATCCAAAATGCCTTACTGTCCTAGCTTTGCCTGGGATAGTTACATTTCTTCATAGTGCTTTGTATGGGGCTATGTTCTGGATTTGTGCTGAAAATAGTGTTGGTAACGCACCCATGTTTTAGTCACTGCTGAGCAGCGCTTGCACAGCGTCAAGGCCTCTTCTGCTCCTCACACTGCCCCGCCAGCGAGTAGAGTGGAGGTGCACAGACAGTTGGGAGGGGACACAGCTGGGACAGCTGACCCCAGCTGACCAAAGGGATATTCCATACCCTATGACGTCATGCTCAGCAAGAAAACTGGGGGCGAGGGTGGCGGGGGGCCACTGCTCAGGGACCGGCTGACCATTGGGAGCCGTGCGCAGTTGTTTTCATTTACATCACTTGTTTTTCTTGGGTTTCATTCTCCTCTCTCTGTTGTTTTTGTTCTTTTCCTTACAATTTTTTAAAAGAATTTCTTTTTTCATTATTAAACTGTTCTTATCTCAACCCACGAGATTCCTTCTCACTTTTACCCTTCTGATTCTCAACCCCATCCCACCGGGTTTGGTTATTACCATCCTGTTAATGACACAATAGATCCTGCCAAACCTACAACCTGCAAAACCTGAAGACCAATTTATGCAAGACACATCCCAGAAATTACAATCAGCACAGAGGAGCATACGTATCGATATTGCTCTGTCCTTGTCAAAACTGCTGGCTGACCTGTCATCAGCCTCAGTGGCTGACAGCAGGCAAGACTCTCTCATCTGCCTTAGCTCGGGTGCAGCTCCTGGGAAAACAGCTATTTCAGAAGGGCAGGTCTTGGTGTGTTGGCAAAGTGCTTCAAGGAAATGTTTCTAATACTCTGGAATGGTAAGACTAAGCAGGGTAATCTCACTCCAAGTTCGAGCTCTGCCACAGATTACCTTCTTTTTCCCGCCCTGCCCCCCCCCCCCCCCCGCCCCCCCTTTTCACCTAAAGGGCGGCACTTCTTTCTCAATGCAAGATGAGATACGTGGGGTACACAGCCAGCCCATGGAAAACTGAGAAATGAGTCTGTGATCACTTCCATCCCCATGCCTTGGCACTCCAACACTCCTTTCACACTCCTTTCCTCACCAGCAGTCAGGCCTGATGCAGTCCGAGCAACACCTACAAGATGCTGACTTTGCCAGATACTGCCCAAATCATCTCCTGCTTGAGTTCTGATTGGCTCAACCACTGCCACAGCCTCTCCTTGTCTTGCCCCATTCTCACCCACTCAGAAAGCTCCTACAAGGATCATCTCACTCACTGCCTTAATCACAACTAACAGTCTCTTTAACACCCTGAAGCTGACTCCCTCACGTCACACATCATAGTTAATATGGCTTTTCATGACTTAGCCTCTGCCCTCATCTTATTTCCCACCGAGTACTACGACAACAGCTCCTAATTACAGGCCCTGAGAGCAGCTTCCACCGACTCTCACCTGCTACACACCAACAGCAACAGCACTGTCCCATGCCCATCTCCACACTCGGGAGGAGCTGTTCGCACACCCCTGCAGCCGGCCTTGCTGCCTGACAATCCTTGCTCTGCTGCTCAAGGCCATGAAAACTGTCACGCTACGGCTGTACCCGCATCACTGTTCCTCATTCTGAGTGACGCTGCCCATGGCTGTGTATTCCCACCTGCCCACAGCCATCGCTTGTTTCCAATCTTGTCAGCATTTTGGAAAAGCACACTTCTTTGTTTTTTTTTTTTTAATACCTGCTTTGACATCACTACAGTACAGGCCCAGAGTCCATGACTATGGCTGGTAAAGTCAGAACTGTGTAGGGATGAAAAATACCCACCAGTTCAGCTCACATCAAACGTTTAAGCCAAGGCTTTTGGCTACAACACAGGCAAGAAAATGTAAAACCAGAACTAACCTACACTCCCTCCTTCACTGGCACCTCTTTCTTCACCAGTTCTTTGCATTTCTTTAACTCCTGGCGAGTACGTATCAAGATTTCCCTGTTTAAAAGAAACAAGAAAGATCAGTCACAAACGTGCAGAAAACCTGCCCTCCACATACACAGCGCCCACACAGGAGCATTATCAAGGCCCTGCATATACACAAAAGATTAAATTAACGCACCGGGGAGGAGAGAGCTGGAACAGCACTCTGGCACCCACGATGAGCAACAAGAATTTCTGCTCTGAACTGGGGCTTAGTCAACGTGCAAGGACAGTACTGATCCAGACACGAAACCGCGCCTACCACTTAATCCCAGCTGCCACATACACCGTACCTTCTTCCATGAATTGTTTTCCATCCCACCGCAGCTTAGATACCTGCACTCTGGCTCAGGGCTGACTGGGGGAACTTCTCAGCGCTTTAACTTTGCTTCGGGCTTGGCATGAGCACGAGGCTTCATCCCTTTGGCTTGGCCCCCAGCAGAAGGCTGGCAAGTGGCAGGTTTGCAAGTGGCTTGATGGAACGGAGCTTGGACACCTACCAGAGATATAAACCAACCAAAGAAAAAGCCCAGAGAAACTGTGTTGGAGAGTAGCAGAAAGAAACATCAGGGCTGAGCACTGTTTAACACACGGGCTTTGGAAGTTTGGCGACTGGAGCTCCCAGCAGACTCCGCTCCTTGAATGGAAACATCCTTTAGCTTTTGATCCTGGTACAAACACTACAGACTGCCCCCAGCTCTGCTCTGCAGCTGCCTGAAGCATTTGCTTGTCCATGCCCAGTGCTCTTCCACGCTTACAAAGTCTGTTTAATCTGCAAAACAGTCAGTACTACAAACTGGCAGCCAAATGCCGCTTCTCTCAAAGGTGTGAAAACTGCAGGGAAAGACAACACAGGTACCATGACAAGGCTTCTGCTCTGGCTTAGGTTTTAAAAAGCAAGGTCTTCCCAACCTCTCTTTTCCAGCTGCCACCAACAGCTGGAGAAAGGGTCTGGTTTGATCAGCTGGATGATCAGTGCTGACTACCAAATCCCAGTACAGGACATTACACCTCAGGCTGCAGATTTTGAGCCCAACCCCAAGGACTGAATAACCTCCCTCCCACCACTGGGCTGACGGCAGTATTGCACATCCCCTGCCTTCTCCAGCTCTTCCCCAGCAGTCTCCTCCCGGCCACGCTGCTGTAGGCCGCTAGATGGCCTCAGGGAACCATATCCTGGACCCACTCTGGCATCTCCCAGCAATGAGGATGCAGAGATGCTCTCCCAGCACACTGGGCTCCTCTCACCTCTTCTGGTCTCTCTGCGTTGTCCTTTCTTCATCTCCAGACACTGGTTCTGACCTTCAGCCAGATCTCCACTGCTTGTAAAATTCCCCCGTTGCAAGGAAATCAACAAGATGACCACGTCCTCCTGAGCCTTGTCTCTCACGGGAACTTTGGTCTGGCAACCAATGCAGAACATGGCAGTGGGGTCACAAAAACATCAAGGCTTGCCCCAGAGTAGGTGGGATGAGCTTGGCTGTTCTTCTGCAGGGAAGCACAGCACAAAGAAAACCTGGTGAGGTTTAAGCATTAACAACTTTACCGGGCTTTTGCTGCCTTCAGCAGACCTCTCAGCTGTTAACATGCCAAACTTCCCAGCCCCCTGGGTTTTGAGACGGCTCATTTTGGCTTGGGCTAGGGTATCAGTTAACACCTGCACTGCCAAACCCTCGTAGACCTGAGTGTGCTCCTCACAGCTCCGTACCGCTGTCCCTGTGGGAAGTGAGGCTCAGGGTGAGCACTGCTGCACAGGTATGTGCTGGAAGGCAGCGCAATGGGAATACAGACACAAGACTGGTGGGGGAAAGGTCGAGTATCGACAGTGGGAAACGTGATGCCAGTTCAGTGTCTGCAGCAGGATCTGGGCAGGCACAGAATTAAGCAACAACTCCCTTTGGAGACCATGAGGCAACGGGTACCCTCACTCCCGCAACCTGCTCTAGATGACATCCCACTTCTCGCATCCTTGCCCTCCCTTTCCCCTCCACCTTTCCAGACGGTGGCAGTCGTCCTCTGAGGGTAAGACAAGAGAAAGTGCCCCTTGCTGAACCGCCACCCTTTCCTCCACTGGAACCACCCTGGCTCTGCATGCAAGGATATACGGCAGTGGCAGCCGTTCATTCCTGATCTGCTCCCTACAGACCCCTTTGGTGACTGGAATGAAGTCTGCTCCCGGCATCTTCCTCATGCCCACACCAGCCTCCCTCGACAAGTCCACTATCGGCCACTTCTGTTTGCGCAGGAGCTTATGCAGTGTGACAAGATCCTGGGGTGCACAAAGAAGGGGGTGCTGCCCTTCCCCCAGGGCTGTCAGCTCTCTGATGGTGAGCACTGGAAAAGCTGGGAAAACACCCTGAGAGCACCCTTACCCAGAGTCACCGTGTCAGGAGGTGTGACGCCAGCTGGGGTAAAGCAGCGCAACTCTACTGACCTGTTCTGCTCTCTCCAGTCTTCCCTTTCTTCCCAGGGCTTCTGTCAGCACGGTTTGCTCCCGAGTTCTGGCAGATGCAAACAGAAACCCTTCTGCTGTGGCCGAGGAACTAACTCACCCCGGAGCTGTTTTTCAGAAAGGGCTACGGTTCCTTGTCTGGCATAAGCAACACCCAAACAGAGTTTCTGATGCACCTCCTGAGCACTGGCATGCAAACAAGGGATTGCTAAGACTCAGAGTATCTCTCTGAGTATTTAAGAACTCACAACAGGTACACTGAATGTGAAAATGAACACAGAAAAAAAGGAGTCTTTTCAAAATTGCTAACTATTTTTTTTCCATGTCCATATTTTCCTCACCGCGGGGAGGAAACACAGACTCTGCAGCCCCTGCAGTCAAATATGGTTCTGCAGCACAGGGGGGAGATGAAAGTAGAGACCCGAACAGGGAATTTTCAAATCTGTGAAGAATCAAGTAGAAACAGTTGCAAAACGTAGCATCAATTTACAGAAATTTAAACCTGATGGAGCCGAGCAGTAGAAGTATTACAGAGAACTAGAGGGGAGCACTGCAACCAAAAGTACAGCAACGCAGACAGCTCTAACGGCACATTTTCACCCCATTGCCTTGAACAAAACAGGCTTGGGATCCCCATTACTCACTTCACCCTGGAATAGTCCCATTCCTCGTCTGAAAGCTGCTGTGTGCCCAGCTGAGGACAGACACAATCCACACAGAGAGCAATCAGAGCTAAACACTGCACTTTCCTTGGCACAGTATCCTTGGAAAAAATACAGTTACTTAAAAAAAAAAAAAAAAAAAAAAAAAAGTGTTACTGCAAGAACTGGGAAGAAAAAATCCCTGACAGGCTGACTGGAACTTCCCGGCTGTGGTAAAACCATCCGCCCTCGGTACCCCCATTTCCCAAGAGCCGGCAGCACAGCTTGGCTGGGGGAAAGGCAGGTATCAGACCTCGGGGCCGAGAGAGGGGCACAGGCATCTGCCAAGGGAGCTGCATCCAGCCAGGAACATTCCCCGCCTGCTTCTCTGACAACAAAGCCCCGCTGCGTGCTCCCACCAGGAAGGAGAAACAACTTCCATGTCTGGAAATCCCCATTTATCAGAGGCTGTCAGCAGAGACGGGGCTGTCCATGAGCACCAGACCCACACGAAGGCCTGGGGACAGCAAAGGCCCCTGGCCTGTCCCCACCACAGCATGCCTGCTCCAAAGCCTGCAGCCGCCTGGAGAGAGGAGGCCACTCTGCCTTCCCCTGGCCTGCGGACATCAAACACCGACCCCCAGCTGTCAGGGCTGGGGCTGGCGACCCTCGGGGCAGCAGCAGGGACCACCCTGACCCTGCTGCTGGGGCTGGCCCTGGGCTGAGCACTCGGGCCCAGGGCTGGGGACTGGGCTGTGGCGGGGCCCGTGGGCGGTGAGGCCTCCAGGTCCCTCCCCCCAGGCCCACCCACACTGGCAGATACCTGCTCCTGCTCCTGCTCCTGCTCCTGCTCCTGCTCCTGCTCCTGCAGCTCCCCCGGCCCTGGCCCTGCTCCCCCCGGGCCCCAGCTGCCCCCGGCCCGGCTCTCGCCCCTTTCTCCTCAGGCCCCTGGGCCTCGGCCCCCTCCGGCCCCGCCCCACCCGGCTGTGACTGACAGGCCGCCTCCGGCTCCACTGATTGGCTCAGCCGTGGCCAATGGCGCGGCTGTTGCCGGGCAGGCTCAGGCAGCCCGGGCCTCTCCTCCCAGAGCCGCCCTGCGCCCGCTGCCCCCGCAGCGCAGCGGCTCCTCAGCCCGCCGGGACACGGGGCCTGCGGAGAGACAGCCTCCAGAAGGGCCATGGCGCCGGGAGCTGCTCTCTCAGCAGCACAAGGTGTGTGTGTGCACAGCTCTGCCGTCCCTCGGTCCGCTCGGGGGGTCTGGGCCTGCGCAGGGAGGGAGGGGAGGAAAAGCGGGGGAAGGGCAGGGAAGAGGAAGGAAGGGGAGCTGCCCTGGATTTGCTCTGGATGGGCAAGTCTTTCCGAAATTGTGGGTCTGTCTGTGCTGGCAGCCACAGCCCTGGGCAGGAGGAGCTGCGTGACAGGAGCCACTCGCATCGGCCAGGCCGGCAGCTGGCAGGAGATGGGGCTCTGCCCCGGTCCCACCTCCTGTGCTGAGCCCAGCACCCAGGGCCTTCCCCAGGCCTCGCCTTCCCCCGGGCGGTGAGGAGGAGAGACGGCCTGCCCAGGGCATCCTCCTGTGGCCAGAAGGAAGGACGGAGCCCTGTCACTCTCCCCACAGGGGCTGACCACTGTCCTTGGCTTCTGTCCCCGGGACTCGCCAGTGCTGGCAGGCCCCGCAGGGCTTCAGGGCCAAGCAAGTGCCAGGGTGCCAGGGGCTCCTGCGGCTCAGGGCAGCTTTGGGCATCTCCGAAGCTGAGGTGTGGCTGCCCCTTTGCTTCTGCAGATGCAGTTGTTTGCTACCCCCTTAGCGGTCAAAACTGTTTCTCCTCATGGCACATGGACTGGACGGATGCCACATCCCTGTTGTCTGGGAGGACTTCAGGGAAACGAGGAATTCCCAGTATGCACACAGGTAGGAGGACAGTGAAAAGGAGATGTGTCAAGGCTTTCTGCTGTTTCACGTCTGAACTCAGACACCTGTGTGCATCAAAGTCAGCTTTTTTTCCTCCAAGCTGCGCAACTTGTTGCCAGTAAAAGCAAGGTGGGCTGAGCTGGTCTTTGGGATAACTCGGCACCTTTCTTTTTTAGTTGTGTGCCTGCACTTTTCCTTTTCTCCACCTTTTCTTTCTCCCTCTTTCTCCCCCAGTTGTATTCTCTGTTAAAGATAATTATGATTTGGCTTTCTGGACACATCATAGAGTAAGTAGAGGCTGGTCTGTACCTTCAGAGCTGTAGGCTATAGACTAGAGAGATACGGGCTCCAGGTAGAATTACTATTTGCTAATTATAATTTCTTTTCCGTATTCTACACTAGCTAAGCATGGGGACAGCAGTGTAGTCCTCCTACTGAGAAGCTGGGCTCAGTGTAGAATGACAAGAAGTCCACCCTGACTGATACGGTGGGAAACAAGACGGAAGAAGAGCATGGCCAAGAGAGCCATTAAGGTAGCGGCTGAAAGCCAATCACTCCTGCATGCAAAGTGGGAAAGGGTGGGTTGTAGAGCCAGAGGGCTTTGCTGCTAACACTGGCAACAGGTAAGCAGCAGGTCCTCTTTAGAGAAGGTGACACGCATTTGAGCCTTTCCAAAGGGCCTTGGTAATTGCTATGAACTGGGGCCCTGTGACAGTGATGGTAAGGTCGTCAGCCTGCAGCTCTCCGGCAGTTAGAACTCCCACTGAAACAGTTTGGATGGTGGATGCTGTTCTGTTTTGTTTTGGGTACTCACTTCATTGAGCTAGGATTATTTCTTTGCAATTAGGTGGCGGGGATCTTCTTGCAGGGGTCTTCTCTTTCTGGAGCACGTCCTGACATCCTTTGTCATCCAGAGCTTTCCCCTCTGTTCCTGCGAGGAGCGATGTCTGCAATGGGGAATGACTGCTGTGAGTAAGGGCTTCACCAGCAGGCTTGGATTTTGGGAATGCCCAAAGGCAATGGACGTGGCTGGTGCTCATCCCTGAATGGTGATGTGCTGACAATCTAGAGTGAATGCTGGGGTGTTTCCTGATGGCACCCAGACTTACCCAGGTGTTTTCTATGAGACACAGAACTTAAAAATGACTTAAAAGTGTATAGTGCGAACACAAGAGAGCTTGGTGGTGGGTGGGAAGAGGAATGGACTGTGTCCTTCTATGGAGGCCATGGCAGTGGTCTCCTTGTAGGTGCTGGCTTTAAGGTGGACAAGCATGCGTTATCTTCTCCGCACCCTTGACGTCCTCTCATCCTTCTTCCTTTTGCCCTCCCTCCATACCCGTCTGACTCCTGGGCTGATGGGTTGTATTATTTTCACTATGGATGACCCTGCACACCATGGGTAGTTGAACTGTGTGGTGCCACAGAAAGGTAGCTCTTGATGGTAGCTCTTCTCCTCAGCACGGGAAGGACATGGAGCTGTTGGAGCGGGTGCAGAGGAGGTCCACAAAAATGATGGGAGGGATGGAACACCTCTGCTATGAGGAAAGGCTGAAAGAGCTGGGGTTGTTCAGCCTGGAGAAGAGAAGGCTGCGGAGAGACCTTATTGCAGCCTTTCAATACTTAAAGGGGGCTTATAAGAAAGATGGGGACAGACTTTTTAGCAGGGACGGTAGCGATAGGACAAGGGGGAATGGTTCTAAACTAAAAGAGGGTAGATTCAGACTAGATCTAAGGAAGAAATTTTTTTACAATGAGGGTGGTGAAACTGGGAAGGTTGCCCAGAGAGGTGGTAGATGCCCCATCCTTGGAAACATTCAAGGCCAGGCTAGGTGGGGCTCTGAGCAACCTGCTCTAGTTGTAGATGTCCCTGCCCATTGCAGGGGGGATGGACTAGATGACCTTTAAAGGTGCCTTCCATCCCAAAGCATTCTATGATTCTATGGCCCTGGGAATCCCTGGGAAATGAGGGAAATGTTGGAAATTGTTTCTCCCTCCTGGTGGGAGCACGCACCAGGGCTTTGTTGCCAGAGAAGCCAGTGGGGAGCACTCCTGGTTGGATGCAGCTCCCTTGCCAGATGCTTGTGCCCCGCTCTCAGCCCCAAGGTCTGACACCTGCCTTTCCCCCCACCCAAGCTGTGCTGCTGGCTCTTGGGAAATGGCTGTACAGAGGGTGGATGGTTTCACCACAACTGGGAAGTTCCAGTCAGCTCGTCAGAGGTGTTTTCTTGCAGTTACAGGTTTTAAAACAATCCAGGAAAGAAGTTTTGCAAGAAAACTTGACCAGGGAAAGTTCAGGGTTTAGCTCTGATTGCGTTCTGTGAGTATTACGTTTGTCCTCAGCCAGGCGCACAGTAGCTTTCGGACAAGGAGTGGGACTATTCCAGGGTGAAGTGAGCAGTGGGGATCCAAAGTCTGCTTTCTTTAAGGCAATCAGGTGGAAATGTGCAGTTGGAGCCTTCTTGGTCGCTTACCCTTTTGATTTCAGTGCCATCCTCTAGTCCGAATCCTGCAGTGTTTAAATGGAGAAAGCAGATCTTCCTCACCCACGCACACACCTTCCGCCTGTTGTCCCAAAAGCGGGGTCATTTGCCCGGTGTGCAGATGCCAATTAACACACAGAGCAGAGGTGTTTTATTTCATGTCTGCGCAGAGATGGGTGCTAGGTGGTAAAGCCACAAAGCTAGCACACCTTCCTACATAATTACAGCATATTTATATTACTACATGATTAGTGTAATCCCGCCTAATTTTACACTTACTGGTTAGTGATTAACATCTCATACACTATTGGTTGTATGAAAATTAGCCTCACAGGCTATGCAAATTAGTATGCATGCTCCTTTCAGGTGTCGGGGGGCAAGTCTTTTCAGTCCTGAATTGAGTTGGTGGTCGCAATCTCCCCTCACCACATTTCCCTTTCACCCAGTTACCGCAGTTTTATCAGACTTCATGTTTGTCGGCCACCATCCAGTCTTTGGTGCCAAGATGTTCCCTTTTATCAGTCCAGTAGCTCTTCTTCAAGGGTATAGCCATGAGTTTTCCATGGTTCATTAATAAAACAAATACTCTTCCATCTTTTTGCTCCCTTCCGAATTCCTTTCCCAGAACACAGGTGGTTCATAGTTTTCCTCAGTGGAAAATTTTCACTTTCTGCAGGTGTCCTGGTTTCAGCTGGGATAGAGTTCATTTTCTTCTTAGTAGCTGGTATAGTGCTGTATTTTGGGTTTAGGATGAGAATAATGTTGATAACACACTGATGTTTTTGTTGTCGCTAAGTAGTGCTTACACCAGTCAAGGACTTTTTAGCTTCCCATGCTGTGCCTGGTGCACAAGAAGCTGGGAGGGGGCACAGCCAGGACAGCTGGCCCAGACTGGCCAAAGGGCCATTCCATCCCATATGACGTCATGCTCAGTATATAAGCTGGGGGGAGTTGGCCGGGGGGCAGTGATCGCTGCTCGGGAACGGGCTGGGCATCGGTCGGCGGGTGGTGAGACACTGTATCGTGTATCACTTGCTTTGTATATTATTATTGTATTATTATTATATTATTATTATTATTGTTATTATTACTCCTCCTCCACAACAATGCAGTGTTTGTGGGTCAGTGACAAGACGGTCATGGCGGTGGTGGCTGGGATTCTGTAATGGAAATTCTTTTGTTCTGGAGCTGAAGGCCAAATCGCCCTCTAACAGCCTTAGTCGGACTACTGAATCTGGCAGTACACAGTTTCTTTTCTTAAAACTGAAGATAATTAAGTTAGAGGGCGAGCCTGTTTGGAATTTTTAGGAGTCTGGGGGCAGAGGCCAGTTGGGGGCTGGGGTGCTCGGGGGAGGGGGCTGTTTCTGCCCCGGGCCCTTGGCCTGGCGCTGCCAGCTGGGAACGGGCTTTCCAAACTCCTGCTGGAAGGAGCCAAATGTGGGACCTGTGGCCGAGCTGGGGGACAAGGAGCACGCCTGGACCAGGCTCAGGACCTGTGGCAAACCTGCCTCAAATCAGCTTTTCCCAGCTGGAAACTGCCCAGGAGTAACTGTGAGGGTTGCTGTTCTCCCTCAGGAAGCATGGCACGCACCAAGCACAGCCAGAGCTGCGCCTGTGCCAGGAGAAGCCTTCAAGCAGAGCCGGGGCTGATGGTGACAGCTCCCAGCAGCTGTCCAGGTCAGAGAGATGCAGGTAAGATGGCAGAGAGGTGACCCTGACTGACTGTCACTTCTCTTGCAGGAGCAGGATTTAACAGCAGAAGGGAGGCAGGACGAAATGCCCTTTGAGGTCCAAAAGTGCTTCAGGCACCTGGAGCAGCTGCGATGACAGCAGAGGAGGAAGAGAAGGAGATGCAGGTGACCCGGCTGGGACACTGCTGCCGAGGTAAGATCTGCCACAGAGACACAGAGACAGACACTGGGAGGTGGTGGAGTAGGTGAGAAAGGTGCCTGGGAGGGAGGAGAGCACGGGGAGATGAAAGACAGAGATGGAGATGGAGATAAAAAAGCTGGGATGTTGGAAGTGAGGATGCTCCTGCTGTGCAGGTGCTTGTAGGGTCCCTGGTGCCTGAGGAGCTGATAGGGCAGGAGCAGGCAGGTGTGAGCAGCCATTAAACGTGAGTGGTTGGAAGGGGAAGTGACCTGGCAGAAGAACATTCCTGCGAGCCCGGGAGCTGAGCCTAGCGACCAGCAGCATCCTTGAAACATGCAGCTGGCTGCTTTGAAGCACAGCTAAGTACTGAGAATCCAGACAGCTCCAGATGACCCGTGAAGTGAGACTCTGTCTGTCAGGTTATTGTTCCCCCTTTGGGCTGGCTTTTGGAGCTGGTTAGGTTTATCTGCCCACCTCTGGGATGGCTGTGTCCCCTCTGGGATCGGTTTGTCCTCCCCTCTGGGATGCTTTGGCCCTTTCTGAAATCTGTCTATCTCACTTTATACCAGTATTCTGTCTCCATAGAAGGAATCTATCATCAGTATATCTGCTGCTATTTTGAGGATAAGTTCCCTCCCTAATGATAAGTTTGTAGTAACCTGCAATAGTATGCACCTACTTGGTTGTTGCTGTTCTGTTGCTGATTGCTAAAAGATTGGTCGTTGCTATAGGATTGATGGCTGCCCTTATTGACTGCTGCCATCCTCTTGGTTGCTACTGTGTCACTGATTCCTGATAGTGTTTTGTCCTGCTGTGGAGGGAGCTGAAGTCCTGGGTAGCAGCCCCAGACCGCACCACGGTAGAGACGCAAAAAGTTTGGTGTATGTTGGAGGCAAGTCCATGCCGGAGAGCTCTCTGGAACTCCTCCCAGGAATTCCAGCCTGGTAGGTCCTCAGGAATCCTCAGAGGAATCTCCAGAATGTTTGGGCTCCCCTGGAGACAGCTGAATTTGAAATGTAGTGCCCCACAGTCCTCCAAGGAATCCACCTGAGGAGTTTTACGAATGTTGGAGGCATGTCCATGCTCAGTGCCTTGCTGGTAGTCCTCCAAGGCAGCATGGGAGTGTTTTGTATGGTCGGTCCCCGTCCTCCTTCTTCAAGTTCTTCTGCACTGTTGAGAAATGAGGGACTGCTTGGCCTGTCTTCCTGCTGCTCCTTTCTGCGGCTTTCCTTTGCCAGACTGCAAGGGATGCTTTTTCAAACTAAACCGAAGAACACATCAGCCTGCTCCTGGCTGCACATGCGCATGGTGTTAATGCTTGTGAGCATCGGCTCTGAAAGAGATTCAGCCAAATAGCCTAAAAGAGCCTAAACCAAAATAAGATCAAATCAAATGATAAAATAATAAGATAACAAAACAAAATAAAGATGGGTAAAGCAAGGTAAAATAAAATAAGATAAACCAACATAAAATAGAATAAGAAGAAATAACCCCAAAGAAAATAGAATAAAATCAAATACAGTCACATCACATGAAAGAAACAAAACTAAACTAACATAAACCAACAGAACAAGACGGAAAATAAAATAAAGTAAAATGAAGTAAAATCAAATGAAATCCAATCCTGTTTCTGCTTGTATCCTTTTTGATTTGTGTCCTCGAAAGTGTTTCTGGAGCTGTAAACCCCCTGGCATTTCAGGCAAATAGTGGTCTCCTTGTTATTCGCCTCATCGTGAGTGCAGGGAATAGAACAGGGATGAAGAGAAGAGTAGGGTTGAGTTGGAAGGGACCTGCAGCGATCCTTCAGGACTCTCTAGCTGAGGTGGAGACGACGAGCAGGAGCAAGGCAAAGGCTGAGAGGGCTGCCGTCACCTTCAGGAAAGGTATTGAGGGTGAAGGCCAAGGGAGGAGAAAAGCTCTGGAGTGCAGGGAAAAAGAGGGTCAAGAAGAGAAAAGGATTTGGGACTTCTTTCCCAGAAGAAGACCTCAGCATAAGCAGGGGAGTAGCAAATGTCCCTTGGTGCATGGGTCAGGAACGGCGAGGCCATCCTGCACGTGCTCTCCGTCTCTGCCCAGTTCACGCCGAGGGAACCCAAAGCCTTGCTTTCACCTCTGGCATCCCCACAACCAAATGAATGCAGATGGGACAAAGAGCCTTCACGACGTCGTCTGAATGTCCAGATGTATTTAGCGGGACGCCCAGCAGCTGTGCCCAGGGCATGGCCAGCAAGGGCAGGGACAGCCCCCTGAGCCTCCTGGGCGCAGGGACTGCCTCGGGGCCAGCAGCCCAGAGGCCTTCCTGGGAAGGATGCTGGGCGGAGGGCCGGCGGGCGGGGCTGCGCAGGGGGGGCCCCGTCCCCCCCGTGTCACAGTGCCAGCGCCCGGCAACGCAGCAGTCACCATGCCCCGGGGCAGCATAAAAGGGAGCACGCTCCCGCGCCGCGCTGCCATAGCTGGCCTGGGGGCAGCCCCAAGACGGGCGAGAGGAAGTCCTTGAGGAGGCGGTGGAATGACTTGGCGAGGGCTGAGGGAGGAAGGCCGGAGGAGGCTCGACGAGGCTGCTGGAGACGAGAAGAACCCCCAAGAGCTGGAGGTTGGTGAGGCTGGCTGGCCTTTTCAGCTGGCTAGCAGTGGCAAGAGCAAGGGAATGCCTTCTTGAGGAGCACTGCAGAGCTCGCCATCCTCATCCCCTGCGGAGCCAGTGGCAGCAGCCGTGAGGAACGGGATGCAGAGATGTTGGCGGGGGTGCCGGTGCTTTGGAGCAGCCACTGGTGCCTTGCCAGGCGCAGGAAGGATGGTTGTCCCGCAGATGGATCAGGCCGGGGGCGTTTTGCCCCTCTGGGAAGGCCCTGAGGTGGCAGCAGGTGGAGGGAGAATCGGGGTTGGGCATCTCCTGGGAGGCTTGAGCAGCCTGCGGGCTGAGGAGGCAGGTCTTGCTCACGTGCTCAGGGAATAGCCAATCGCCGGCGACGCTGGGGTCAGGAAGGAATTTTCCCCCAGGGCAGATTGGCTCTGGTGCCCGGGGGTTTTTTGCCTTCCTCTGCAGCACTGAGCATGAGCACTTGTCAGGGCTGCTCTGGGCCATTTTGGCTGGGTTACTGCCTGTTGCTCATGCACCACGAAGGTGGCCTCTCGTGCCCTGCAGCTGCGGGGAGGAAGGCTTTTTTCCCCCCACGGTGGGCTAGCCAGTGTCCCCGGGGGTTTTTTGCCTTCCTCTGCAGCACTGAGCACGGCCCCTTGCCAGGGCTCCTTTGGGCCGTTTTGGCTAGGTGCCTGCTGCTCCTGCTCCACCAAGGTGGCCCTTGTGCCCCGCAGGCGGGGGGAGGACGCTTTCTAGACTCGCAGGGCGGACGCCCAGGGCGGCCCCCGGGGGTTGCTGCTCCTCCTCCATAGCATTGAGCGCAGCCCCTTGTCAGGGCTCCTCTGGGCCCTTTGGGCTCAGTTCTTGCCCGCTGCTCTTGCACCTGCGAGGCGCCCCTCGTGCCCTGGCGCTCCCTGGCTCTTTTGCCCATTGCAGGTTTGGAGCAGGAGCGAGCTCTGCTCTTCCCTTGGCTGCGTTTCCCGAGGTGTCCTTGCTTGTGCAAAACAGCCTGTGCTTGGAAGGGCTGCAGGCTTGCTGCACCATGCGGAGCTGCCGCTTTTCAGCTCTCCCTGCATGCGATGCAAGCGCAGGGCAGGCAGGAGAGCGCTTTTCATGCCTCCCTGGCCAAGAAGCACAGCGGAGCAAGTTTTGGAAGGCAAAAGGGGTGCTTGTCATCGACACGTGTCCTACTTGTGAAAATAGCCCAGGGCACCCCATCCCTCCTCTTCTGCTTTTCGGTGCGTGGTCGGTCCCCATCCTCCTTCTTCAAGTTCTTCTGCACTGTTGAGAAACGAGGGACTGCTTGGCCTGTCTTCCTGCTGCTCCTTTCTGCAGCTTTCCTTTGCCAGACTGCAAGGGATGCTTTTTCAAACTGAACCGAAGAACACATCAGCCTGCTCCTGGCTGCACATGCGCATGGTGTTAATGCTTGTGAGCATCGGCTCTGAAAGAGATTCAGCAAAATAGCCTAAAAGAGCCTAAACCAAAATAAGATCAAATCAAATGATAAAATAATCAAATAACAAACCAAAATAAAAACGCGTCAAGCAAGGTAAAATAAAATAAGATAAACCAACATAAAATAGAATAAGAAGAAATAACCCCAAAGAAAATAGAATAAAATCAAATACAGTCACATCACATGAAAGAAACAAAACTAAACTAACATAAACCAACAGAACAAGACGGAAAATAAAATAAAGTAAAATGAAGTAAAATCAAATGAAATCCAATCCTGTTTCTGCTTGTATCCTTTTTGATTTGTGTCCTCGAAAGTGTTTCTGGAGCTGTAAACCCCCTGGCATTTCAGGCAAATAGTGGTCTCCTTGTTATTCGCCTCATCGTGAGTGCAGGGAATAGAACAGGGATGAAGAGAAGAGTAGGGTTGAGTTGGAAGGGACCTGCAGCGATCCTTCAGGACTCTCTAGCTGAGGTGGAGACGACGAGCAGGAGCAAGGCAAAGGCTGAGAGGGCTGCCGTCACCTTCAGGAAAGGTATTGAGGGTGAAGGCCAAGGGAGGAGAAAAGCTCTGGAGTGCAGGGAAAAAGAGGGTCAAGAAGAGAAAAGGATTTGGGACTTCTTTCCCAGAAGAAGACCTCAGCATAAGCAGGGGAGTAGCAAATGTCCCTTGGTGCATGGGTCAGGAACGGCGAGGCCATCCTGCACGTGCTCTCCGTCTCTGCACAGTTCATGCAGAGGGAACCCAAAGCCTTGCTTTCACCTCTGGCATCCCCACAACCAAATGAATGCAGATGGGACAAAGAGCCTTCACGACGTCGTCTGAATGTCCAGATGTATTTAGCGGGACGCCCAGCAGCTGTGCCCAGGGCATGGCCAGCAAGGGCAGGGACAGCCCCCTGAGCCTCCTGGGCGCAGGGACTGCCTCGGGGCCAGCAGCCCAGAGGCCTTCCTGGGAAGGATGCTGGGCGGAGGGCCGGCGGGCGGGGCTGCGCAGGGGGGGCCCCGTCCCCCCCGTGTCACAGTGCCAGCGCCCGGCAACGCAGCAGTCACCATGCCCCGGGGCAGCATAAAAGGGAGCACGCTCCCGCGTCGCGCTGCCATAGCTGGCCTGGGGGCAGCCCCAAGACGGGCGAGAGGAAGTCCTTGAGGAGGCGGTGGAATTACTTGGCGAGGGCTGAGGGAGGAAGGCCGGAGGAGGCTCGACGAGGCTGCTGGAGATGAGAAGAACCCCCAACAGCTGGAGGTTGGTGAGGCTGGCTGGCCTTTTCAGCTGGCTAGCAGTGGCAAGAGCAAGGGAATGCCTTCTTGAGGAGCACTGCAGAGCTCGCCATCCTCATCCCCTGCGGAGCCAGTGGCAGCAGCCGTGAGGAACGGGATGCAGAGATGTTGGCGGGGGTGCCGGTGCTTTGGAGCAGCCACTGGTGCCTTGCCAGGCGCAGGAAGGATGGTTGTCCCGCAGATGGATCAGGCCGGGGGCGTTTTGCCCCTCTGGGAAGGCCCTGAGGTGGCAGCAGGTGGAGGGAGAATCGGGGTTGGGCATCTCCTGGGAGGCGTGAGCAGCCTGCGGGCCGAGGAGGCAGGTCTTGCTCACGTGCTCAGGGAATAGCCAATCGCCGGCGACGCTGGGGTCAGGAAGGAATTTTCCCCCAGGGCAGATTGGCTCTGGTGCCCGGGGGTTTTTTGCCTTCCTCTGCAGCATTGAGCATAAGCACTTGTCAGGGCTCCTCTGGGCCAGTTTGGCTGGGTTACTGCCTGTTGCTCATGCACCACGAAGGTGGCCTCTCATGCCCTGCAGCTGCGGGGAGGAAGGCTTTTTTCCCCCCACGGTGGGCTAGCAAGTGTCCCCGGGGGTTTTTTGCCTTCCTCTGCAGCACTGAGCACGGCCCCTTGCCAGGGCTCCTTTGGGCCCTTTTGGCTAGGTGCCTGCTGCTCCTGCTCCACCAAGGTGGCCCTCGTGCCCCGCAGGCGGCGGGAGGACGCTTTCTAAACTCGCAGGGCGGACGCCCAGGGCGGCCCCCGGGGGTTGCTGCTCCTCCTCCATAGCATTGAGCGCAGCCCCTTGTCAGGGCTCCTCTGGGCCCTTTGGGCTCAGTTCTTGCCCGCTGCTCTTGCACCTGCGAGGCGCCACTCGTGCCCTGGCGCTTCCTGGCTCTTTTGCCCATTGCAGGTTTGGAGCAGGAGGGAGCTCTGCTCTTCCCTTGGCTGCGTTTCCCGAGGTGTCCTTGCTTGTGCAAAACAGCCTGTGCTTGGAAGGGCTGCAGGCTTGCCGCACCATGCGGAGCTGCCGCTTTTCAGCTCTCCCTGCATGCGATGCAAGCGCAGGGCAGGCAGGAGAGCGCTTTTCAGGCCTCCCTGGCCAAGAAGCACAGCGGAGCGAATTTTGGAAGGCAAAAGGGGTGCTTGTCATCGACACGTGTCCTACTTGTGAAAATACCCCAGGGCACCCCACCCCTCCTCTTCTTGTACTTTTCGGTGTGTGGTCGGTCCCCATCCTCCTTCTTCAAGTTCTTCTGCACTGTTGAGAAACGAGGGACTGCTTGGCCTGTCTTCCTGCTGCTCCTTTCTGCAGCTTTCCTTTGCCAGACTGCAAGGGATGCTTTTTCAAACTAAACCGAAGAACACATCAGCCTGCTCCTGGCTGCACATGCGCATGCTTTTAATGCTTGTGAGCATCAGCTCTGAAAGAGATTCAGCAAAATAGCCTAAAAGAGCCTAAACCAAAATAAGATCAAATCAAATGATAAAATAATCAAATAACAAACCAAAATAAAAACGCGTCAAGCAAGGTAAAATAAAATAAGATAAACCAACATAAAATAGAATAAGAAGAAATAACCCCAAAGAAAATAGAATAAAATCAAATACAGTCACATCACATGAAAGAAACAAAACTAAACTAACATAAACCAACAGAACAAGACGGAAAATAAAATAAAGTAAAATGAAGTAAAATCAAATGAAATCCAATCCTGTTTCTGCTTGTATCCTTTTTGATTTGTGTCCTCGAAAGTGTTTCTGGAGCTGTAAACCCCCTGGCATTTCAGGCAAATAGTGGTCTCCTTGTTATTCGCCTCATCGTGAGTGCAGGGAATAGAACAGGGATGAAGAGAAGAGTAGGGTTGAGTTGGAAGGGACCTGCAGCGATCCTTCAGGACTCTCTAGCTGAGGTGGAGACGATGAGCAGGAGCAAGGCAAAGGCTGAGAGGGCTGCCGTCACCTTCAGGAAAGGTATTGAGGGTGAAGGCCAAGGGAGGAGAAAAGCTCTGGAGTGCAGGGAAAAAGAGGGTCAAGAAGAGAAAAGGATTTGGGACTTCTTTCCCAGAAGAAGACCTCAGCATAAGCAGGGGAGTAGCAAATGTCCCTTGGTGCATGGGTCAGGAACGGCGAGGCCATCCTGCACGTGCTCTCCGTCTCTGCACAGTTCATGCAGAGGGAACCCAAAGCCTTGCTTTCACCTCTGGCATCCCCACAACCAAATGAATGCAGATGGGACAAAGAGCCTTCACGACGTCGTCTGAATGTCCAGATGTATTTAGCGGGACGCCCAGCAGCTGTGCCCAGGGCATGGCCAGCAAGGGCAGGGACAGCCCCCTGAGCCTCCTGGGCGCAGGGACTGCCTCGGGGCCAGCAGCCCAGAGGCCTTCCTGGGAAGGATGCTGGGCGGAGGGCCGGCGGGCGGGGCTGCGCAGGGGGGGGGGCCCGTCACCCCCGTGTCACAGTGCCAGCGCCCGGCAACGCAGCAGTCACCATGCCCCGGGGCAGCATAAAAGGGAGCACGCTCCCGCGTCGCGCTGCCATAGCTGGCCTGGGGGCAGCCCCAAGACGGGCGAGAGGAAGTCCTTGAGGAGGCGGTGGAATTACTTGGCGAGGGCTGAGGGAGGAAGGCCGGAGGAGGCTCGACGAGGCTGCTGGAGATGAGAAGAACCCCCAAGAGCTGGAGGTTGGTGAGGCTGGCTGGCCTTTTCAGCTGGCTAGCAGTGGCAAGAGCAAGGGAATGCCTTCTTGAGGAGCACTGCAGAGCTCGCCATCCTCATCCCCTGCGGAGCCAGTGGCAGCAGCCGTGAGGAACGGGATGCAGAGATGTTGGCGGGGGTGCCGGTGCTTTGGAGCAGCCACTGGTGCCTTGCCAGGCGCAGGAAGGATGGTTGTCCCGCAGATGGATCAGGCCGGGGGCGTTTTGCCCCTCTGGGAAGGCCCTGAGGTGGCAGCAGGTGGAGGGAGAATCGGGGTTGGGCATCTCCTGGGAGGCGTGAGCAGCCTGCGGGCCGAGGAGGCAGGTCTTGCTCACGTGCTCAGGGAATAGCCAATCGCCGGCGACGCTGGGGTCAGGAAGGAATTTTCCCCCAGGGCAGATTGGCTCTGGTGCCCGGGGGTTTTTTGCCTTCCTCTGCAGCATTGAGCATAAGCACTTGTCAGGGCTCCTCTGGGCCAGTTTGGCTGGGTTACTGCCTGTTGCTCATGCACCACGAAGGTGGCCTCTCATGCCCTGCAGCTGCGGGGAGGAAGGCTTTTTTCCCCCCACGGTGGGCTAGCAAGTGTCCCCGGGGGTTTTTTGCCTTCCTCTGCAGCACTGAGCACGGCCCCTTGCCAGGGCTCCTTTGGGCCCTTTTGGCTAGGTGCCTGCTGCTCCTGCTCCACCAAGGTGGCCCTCGTGCCCCGCAGGCGGCGGGAGGACGCTTTCTAAACTCGCAGGGCGGACGCCCAGGGCGGCCCCCGGGGGTTGCTGCTCCTCCTCCATAGCATTGAGCGCAGCCCCTTGTCAGGGCTCCTCTGGGCCCTTTGGGCTCAGTTCTTGCCCGCTGCTCTTGCACCTGCGAGGCGCCACTCGTGCCCTGGCGCTCCCTGGCTCTTTTGCCCATTGCAGGTTTGGAGCAGGAGGGAGCTCTGCTCTTCCCTTGGCTGCGTTTCCCGAGGTGTCCTTGCTTGTGCAAAACAGCCTGTGCTTGGAAGGGCTGCAGGCTTGCCGCACCATGCGGAGCTGCCGCTTTTCAGCTCTCCCTGCATGCGATGCAAGCGCAGGGCAGGCAGGAGAGCGCTTTTCAGGCCTCCCTGGCCAAGAAGCACAGCGGAGCGAATTTTGGAAGGCAAAAGGGGTGCTTGTCATCGACACGTGTCCTACTTGTGAAAATAGCCCAGGGCACCCCACCCCTCCTCTTCTTGTACTTTTCGGTGTGTGGTCGGTCCCCATCCTCCTTCTTCAAGTTCTTCTGCACTGTTGAGAAACGAGGGACTGCTTGGCCTGTCTTCCTGCTGCTCCTTTCTGCAGCTTTCCTTTGCCAGACTGCAAGGGATGCTGTTTCAAACTAAACCGAAGAACACATCAGCCTGCTCCTGGCTGCACATGCGCATGCTTTTAATGCTTGTGAGCATCAGCTCTGAAAGAGATTCAGCAAAATAGCCTAAAAGAGCCTAAACCAAAATAAGATCAAATCAAATGATAAAATAATCAAATAACAAACCAAAATAAAAACGCGTCAAGCAAGGTAAAATAAAATAAGATAAACCAACATAAAATAGAATAAGAAGAAATAACCCCAAAGAAAATAGAATAAAATCAAATACAGTCACATCACATGAAAGAAACGAAACTAAACTAACATAAACCAACAGAACAAGACGGAAAATAAAATAAAGTAAAATGAAGTAAAATCAAATGAAATCCAATCCTGTTTCTGCTTGTATCCTTTTTGATTTGTGTCCTCGAAAGTGTTTCTGGAGCTGTAAACCCCCTGGCATTTCAGGCAAATAGTGGTCTCCTTGTTATTCGCCTCATCGTGAGTGCAGGGAATAGAACAGGGATGAAGAGAAGAGTAGGGTTGAGTTGGAAGGGACCTGCAGCCATCCTTCAGGACTCTCTAGCTGAGGTGGAGACGACGAGCAGGAGCAAGGCAAAGGCTGAGAGGGCTGCCGTCACCTTCAGGAAAGGTATTGAGGGTGAAGGCCAAGGGAGGAGAAAAGCTCTGGAGTGCAGGGAAAAAGAGGGTCAAGAAGAGAAAAGGATTTGGGACTTCTTTCCCAGAAGAAGACCTCAGCATAAGCAGGGGAGTAGCAAATGTCCCTTGGTGCATGGGTCAGGAACGGCGAGGCCATCCTGCACGTGCTCTCCGTCTCTGCACAGTTCATGCAGAGGGAACCAAAAGCCTTGCTTTCACCTCTGGCATCCCCCCAACCAAATGAATGCAGATGGGACAAAGAGCCTTCACGACGTCGTCTGAATGTCCAGATGTATTTAGCGGGACGCCCAGCAGCTGTGCCCAGGGCATGGCCAGCAAGGGCAGGGACAGCCCCCTGAGCCTCCTGGGCGCAGGGACTGCCTCGGGGCCAGCAGCCCAGAGGCCTTCCTGGGAAGGATGCTGGGCGGAGGGCCGGCGGGCGGGGCTGCGCAGGGGGGGCCCCGTCCCCCCCGTGTCACAGTGCCAGCACCCGGCAACGCAGCAGTCACCATGCCCCGGGGCAGCATAAAAGGGAGCACGCTCCCGCGTCGCGCTGCCATAGCTGGCCTGGGGGCAGCCCCAAGACGGGCGAGAGGAAGTCCTTGAGGAGGCGGTGGAATTACTTGGCGAGGGCTGAGGGAGGAAGGCCGGAGGAGGCTCGACGAGGCTGCTGGAGACGAGAAGAACCCCCAAGAGCTGGAGGTTGGTGAGGCTGGCTGGCCTTTTCAGCTGGCTAGCAGTGGCAAGAGCAAGGGAATGCCTTCTTGAGGAGCACTGCAGAGCTCGCCATCCTCATCCCCTGCGGAGCCAGTGGCAGCAGCCGTGAGGAACGGGATGCAGAGATGTTGGCGGGGGTGCCGGTGCTTTGGAGCAGCCACTGGTGCCTTGCCAGGCGCAGGAAGGATGGTTGTCCCGCAGATGGATCAGGCCGGGGGCGTTTTGCCCCTCTGGGAAGGCCCTGAGGTGGCAGCAGGTGGAGGGAGAATCGGGGTTGGGCATCTCCTGGGAGGCTTGAGCAGCCTGCAGGCTGAGGAGGCAGGTCTTGCTCACGTGCTCAGGGAATAGCCAATCGCCGGCGACGCTGGGGTCAGGAAGGAATTTTCCCCCAGGGCAGATTGGCTCTGGTGCCCGGGGGTTTTTTGCCTTCCTCTGCAGCATTGAGCATAAGCACTTGTCAGGGCTCCTCTGGGCCATTTTGGCTGGGTTACTGCCTGTTGCTCATGCACCACGAAGGTGGCCTCTCGTGCCCTGCAGCTGCGGGGAGGAAGGCTTTTTTCCCCCCACGGTGGGCTAGCCAGTGTCCCCGGGGGTTTTTTGCCTTCCTCTGCAGCACTGAGCACGGCCCCTTGCCAGGGCTCCTTTGGGCCGTTTTGGCTAGGTGCCTGCTGCTCCTGCTCCACCAAGGTGGCCCTCGTGCCCCGCAGGCGGCGGGAGGGCGCTTTCTAGACTCGCAGGGCGGACGCCCAGGGCGGCCCCCGGGGGTTGCTGCTCCTCCTCCATAGCATTGAGCGCAGCCCCTTGTCAGGGCTCCTCTGGGCCCTTTGGGCTCAGTTCTTGCCCGCTGCTCTTGCACCTGCGAGGCGCCACTCGTGCCCTGGCGCTCCCTGGCTCTTTTGCCCCTTGCAGGTTTGGAGCAGGAGCGAGCTCTGCTCTTCCCTTGGCTGCGTTTCCCGAGGTGTCCTTGCTTGTGCAAAACAGCCTGTGCTTGGAAGGGCTGCAGGCTTGCTGCACCATGCGGAGCTGCCGCTTTTCAGCTCTCCCTGCACGCGATGCAAGCGCAGGGCAGGCAGGAGAGCGCTTTTCAGGCCTCCCTGGCCAAGAAGCACAGCGGAGCGAATTTTGGAAGGCAAAAGGGGTGCTTGTCATCGACACGTGTCCTACTTGTGAAAATAGCCCAGGGCACCCCACCCCTCCTCTTCTTGTACTTTTCGGTGTGTGGTCGGTACCCATCCTCCTTCTTCAAGTTCTTCTGCACTGTTGAGAAACGAGGGACTGCTTGGCCTGTCTTCCTGCTGCTCCTTTCTGCAGCTTTCCTTTGCCAGACTGCAAGGGATGCTTTTTCAAACTAAACCGAAGAACACATCAGCCTGCTCCTGGCTGCACATGCGCATTGTGTTAATGCCTGTGAGCATCGGCTCTGAAAGAGATTCAGCCAAATAGCCTAAAAGAGCCTAAACCAAAATAAGGTCAAATAAAATGATAAAATAATCAAATAACAAAACAAAATAAAGACGCATAAAGCAAGGTACAATAAGATAAACCAACATAAAATAGAATAAGAAGAAATAACCCCAAAGAAAATAGAATAAAATCAAATACAGTCACATCACATGAAAGAAACGAAACTAAACTAACATAAACCAACAGAACAAGACGGAAAATAAAATAAAGTAAAATGAAGTAAAATCAAATGAAATCCAATCCTGTTTCTGCTTGTATCCTTTTTGATTTGTGTCCTCGAAAGTGTTTCTGGAGCTGTAAACCCCCTGGCATTTCAGGCAAATAGTGGTCTCCTTGTTATTCGCCTCATCGTGAGTGCAGGGAATAGAACAGGGATGAAGAGAAGAGTAGGGTTGAGTTGGAAGGGACCCGCAGCGATCCTTCAGGACTCTCTAGCTGAGGTGGAGACGACGAGCAGGAGCAAGGCAAAGGCTGAGAGGGCTGCCGTCACCTTCAGGAAAGGTATTGAGGGTGAAGGCCAAGGGAGGAGAAAAGCTCTGGAGTGCAGGGAAAAAGAGGGTCAAGAAGAGAAAAGGATTTGGGACTTCTTTCCCAGAAGAAGACCTCAGCATAAGCAGGGGAGTAGCAAATGTCCCTTGGTGCATGGGTCAGGAACGGCGAGGCCATCCTGCACGTGCTCTCCGTCTCTGCACAGTTCATGCAGAGGGAACCCAAAGCCTTGCTTTCACCTCTGGCATCCCCACAACCAAATGAATGCAGATGGGACAAAGAGCCTTCACGACGTCGTCTGAATGTCCAGATGTATTTAGCGGGACGCCCAGCAGCTGTGCCCAGGGCATGGCCAGCAAGGGCAGGGACAGCCCCCTGAGCCTCCTGGGCCCAGGGACTGCCTCGGGGCCAGCAGCCCAGAGGCCTTCCTGGGAAGGATGCTGGGCGGAGGGCCGGCGGGCGGGGCTGCGCAGGGGGGGCCCCGTCCCCCCCGTGTCACAGTGCCAGCGCCCGGCAACGCAGCAGTCACCATGCCCCGGGGCAGCATAAAAGGGAGCACGCTCCCGCGTCGCGCTGCCATAGCTGGCCTGGGGGCAGCCCCAAGACGGGCGAGAGGAAGTCCTTGAGGAGGCGGTGGAATTACTTGGCGAGGGCTGAGGGAGGAAGGCCGGAGGAGGCTCGACGAGGCTGCTGGAGATGAGAAGAACCCCCAAGAGCTGGAGGTTGGTGAGGCTGGCTGGCCTTTTCAGCTGGCTAGCAGTGGCAAGAGCAAGGGAATGCCTTCTTGAGGAGCACTGCAGAGCTCGCCATCCTCATCCCCTGCGGAGCCAGTGGCAGCAGCCGTGAGGAACGGGATGCAGAGATGTTGGCGGGGGTGCCGGTGCTTTGGAGCAGCCACTGGTGCCTTGCCAGGCGCAGGAAGGATGGTTGTCCCGCAGATGGATCAGGCCAGGGGCGTTTTGCCCCTCTGGGAAGGCCCTGAGGTGGCAGCAGGTGGAGGGAGAATCGGGGTTGGGCATCTCCTGGGAGGCGTGAGCAGCCTGCGGGCCGAGGAGGCAGGTCTTGCTCACGTGCTCAGGGAATAGCCAATCGCCGGCGACGCTGGGGTCAGGAAGGAATTTTCCCCCAGGGCAGATTGGCTCTGGTGCCCGGGGGTTTTTTGCCTTCCTCTGCAGCATTGAGCATAAGCACTTGTCAGGGCTCCTCTGGGCCAGTTTGGCTGGGTTACTGCCTGTTGCTCATGCACCACGAAGGTGGCCTCTCATGCCCTGCAGCTGCGGGGAGGAAGGCTTTTTTCCCCCCACGGTGGGCTAGCAAGTGTCCCCGGGGGTTTTTTGCCTTCCTCTGCAGCACTGAGCACGGCCCCTTGCCAGGGCTCCTTTGGGCCCTTTTGGCTAGGTGCCTGCTGCTCCTGCTCCACCAAGGTGGCCCTCGTGCCCCGCAGGCGGCGGGAGGACGCTTTCTAAACTCGCAGGGCGGACGCCCAGGGCGGCCCCCGGGGGTTGCTGCTCCTCCTCCATAGCATTGAGCGCAGCCCCTTGTCAGGGCTCCTCTGGGCCCTTTGGGCTCAGTTCTTGCCCGCTGCTCTTGCACCTGCGAGGCGCCACTCGTGCCCTGGCGCTCCCTGGCTCTTTTGCCCATTGCAGGTTTGGAGCAGGAGGGAGCTCTGCTCTTCCCTTGGCTGCGTTTCCCGAGGTGTCCTTGCTTGTGCAAAACAGCCTGTGCTTGGAAGGGCTGCAGGCTTGCCGCACCATGCGGAGCTGCCGCTTTTCAGCTCTCCCTGCATGCGATGCAAGCGCAGGGCAGGCAGGAGAGCGCTTTTCAGGCCTCCCTGGCCAAGAAGCACAGCGGAGCGAATTTTGGAAGGCAAAAGGGGTGCTTGTCATCGACACGTGTCCTACTTGTGAAAATACCCCAGGACACCCCACCCCTCCTCTTCTTGTACTTTTCGGTGTGTGGTCGGTCCCCATCCTCCTCCTTCAAGTTCTTCTGCACTGTTGAGAAACGAGGGACTGCTTGGCCTGTCTTCCTGCTGCTCCTTTCTGCAGCTTTCCTTTGCCAGACTGCAAGGGATGCTGTTTCAAACTAAACCGAAGAACACATCAGCCTGCTCCTGGCTGCACATGCGCATGCTTTTAATGCTTGTGAGCATCAGCTCTGAAAGAGATTCAGCAAAATAGCCTAAAAGAGCCTAAACCAAAATAAGATCAAATCAAATGATAAAATAATCAAATAACAAACCAAAATAAAAACGCGTCAAGCAAGGTAAAATAAAATAAGATAAACCAACATAAAATAGAATAAGAAGAAATAACCCCAAAGAAAATAGAATAAAATCAAATACAGTCACATCACATGAAAGAAACAGAACTAAACTAACATAAACCAACAGAACAAGACGGAAAATAAAATAAAGTAAAATGAAGTAAAATCAAATGAAATCCAATCCTGTTTCTGCTTGTATCCTTTTTGATTTGTGTCCTCGAAAGTGTTTCTGGAGCTGTAAACCCCCTGGCATTTCAGGCAAATAGTGGTCTCCTTGTTATTCGCCTCATCGTGAGTGCAGGGAATAGAACAGGGATGAAGAGAAGAGTAGGGTTGAGTTGGAAGGGACCCGCAGCAATCCTTCAGGACTCTCTAGCTGAGGTGGAGACGACGAGCAGGAGCAAGGCAAAGGCTGAGAGGGCTGCCGTCACCTTCAGGAAAGGTATTGAGGGTGAAGGCCAAGGGAGGAGAAAAGCTCTGGAGTGCAGGGAAAAAGAGGGTCAAGAAGAGAAAAGGATTTGGGACTTCTTTCCCAGAAGAAGACCTCAGCATAAGCAGGGGAGTAGCAAATGTCCCTTGGTGCATGGGTCAGGAACGGCGAGGCCATCCTGCACGTGCTCTCCGTCTCTGCACAGTTCATGCAGAGGGAACCCAAAGCCTTGCTTTCACCTCTGGCATCCCCACAACCAAATGAATGCAGATGGGACAAAGAGCCTTCACGACGTCGTCTGAATGTCCAGATGTATTTAGCGGGACGCCCAGCAGCTGTGCCCAGGGCATGGCCAGCAAGGGCAGGGACAGCCCCCTGAGCCTCCTGGGCCCAGGGAGTGCCTCGGGGCCAGCAGCCCAGAGGCCTTCCTGGGAAGGATGCTGGGCGGAGGGCCGGCGGGCGGGGCTGCGCAGGGGGGGCCCCGTCACCCCCGTGTCACAGTGCCAGCGCCCGGCAACGCAGCAGTCACCATGCCCCGGGGCAGCATAAAAGGGAGCACGCTCCCGCGCCGCGCTGCCATAGCTGGCCTGGGGGCAGCCCCAAGACGGGCGAGAGGAAGTCCTTGAGGAGGCGGTGGAATTACTTGGTGAGGGCTGAGGGAGGAAGGCCGGAGGAGGCTCGACGAGGCTGCTGGAGACGAGAAGAACCCCCAAGAGCTGGAGGTTGGTGAGGCTGGCTGGCCTTTTCAGCTGGCTAGCAGTGGCAAGAGCAAGGGAATGCCTTCTTGAGGAGCACTGCAGAGCTCGCCATCCTCATCCCCTGCGGAGCCAGTGGCAGCAGCCGTGAGGAACGGGATGCAGAGATGTTGGCGGGGGTGCCGGTGCTTTGGAGCAGCCACTGGTGCCTTGCCAGGCGCAGGAAGGATGGTTGTCCCGCAGATGGATCAGGCCGGGGGCGTTTTGCCCCTCTGGGAAGGCCCTGAGGTGGCAGCAGGTGGAGGGAGAATCGGGGTTGGGCATCTCCTGGGAGGCGTGAGCAGCCTGCGGGCTGAGGAGGCAGGTCTTGCTCACGTGCTCAGGGAATAGCCAATCGCCGGCGACGCTGGGGTCAGGAAGGAATTTTCCCCCAGGGCAGATTGGCTCTGGTGCCCGGGGGTTTTTTGCCTTCCTCTGCAGCATTGAGCATAAGCACTTGTCAGGGCTCCTCTGGGCCAGTTTGGCTGGGTTACTGCCTGTTGCTCATGCACCACGAAGGTGGCCTCTCGTGCCCTGCAGCTGCGGGGAGGAAGGCTTTTTTCCCCCCACGGTGGGCTAGCAAGTGTCCCCGGGGGTTTTTTGCCTTCCTCTGCAGCACTGAGCATGGCCCCTTGCCAGGGCTCCTTTGGGCCCTTTTGGCTAGGTGCCTGCTGCTCCTGCTCCACCAAGGTGGCCCTCGTGCCCCGCAGGCGGGGGGAGGACGCTTTCTAGACTCGCAGGGCGGACGCCCAGGGCGGCCCCCGGGGGTTGCTGCTCCTCCTCCATAGCATTGAGCGCAGCCCCTTGTCAGGGCTCCTCTGGGCCCTTTGGGCTCAGTTCTTGCCCGCTGCTCTTGCACCTGCGAGGCGCCACTCGTGCCCTGGCGCTCCCTGGCTCTTTTGCCCCTTGCAGGTTTGGAGCAGGAGCGAGCTCTGCTCTTCCCTTGGCTGCGTTTCCCGAGGTGTCCTTGCTTGTGCAAAACAGCCTGTGCTTGGAAGGGCTGCAGGCTTGCCGCACCATGCGGAGCTGCCGCTTTTCAGCTCTCCCTGCATGCGATGCAAGCGCAGGGCAGGCAGGAGAGCGCTTTTCATGCCTCCCTGGCCAAGAAGCACAGCGGAGCAAGTTTGGGAAGGCAAAAGGGGTGCTTGTCATCGACACGTGGCCTACTTGTGAAAATAGCCCAGGGCACCCCACCCCTCCTCTTCTTGTACTTTTCGGTGTGTGGTCGGTCCCCATCCTCCTCCTTCAAGTTCTTCTGCACTGTTGAGAAACGAGGGACTGCTTGGCCTGTCTTCCTGCTGCTCCTTTCTGCAGCTTTCCTTTGCCAGACTGCAAGGGATGCTGTTTCAAACTAAACCGAAGAACACATCAGCCTGCTCCTGGCTGCACATGCGCATGCTTTTAATGCTTGTGAGCATCAGCTCTGAAAGAGATTCAGCAAAATAGCCTAAAAGAGCCTAAACCAAAATAAGATCAAATCAAATGATAAAATAATCAAATAACAAACCAAAATAAAAACGCGTCAAGCAAGGTAAAATAAAATAAGATAAACCAACATAAAATAGAATAAGAAGAAATAACCCCAAAGAAAATAGAATAAAATCAAATACAGTCACATCACATGAAAGAAACGAAACTAAACTAACATAAACCAACAGAACAAGACGGAAAATAAAATAAAGTAAAATGAAGTAAAATCAAATGAAATCCAATCCTGTTTCTGCTTGTATCCTTTTTGATTTGTGTCCTCGAAAGTGTTTCTGGAGCTGTAAACCCCCTGGCATTTCAGGCAAATAGTGGTCTCCTTGTTATTCGCCTCATCGTGAGTGCAGGGAATAGAACAGGGATGAAGAGAAGAGTAGGGTTGAGTTGGAAGGGACCTGCAGCGATCCTTCAGGACTCTCTAGCTGAGGTGGAGACGACGAGCAGGAGCAAGGCAAAGGCTGAGAGGGCTGCCGTCACCTTCAGGAAAGGTATTGAGGGTGAAGGCCAAGGGAGGAGAAAAGCTCTGGAGTGCAGGGAAAAAGAGGGTCAAGAAGAGAAAAGGATTTGGGACTTCTTTCCCAGAAGAAGACCTCAGCATAAGCAGGGGAGTAGCAAATGTCCCTTGGTGCATGGGTCAGGAACGGCGAGGCCATCCTGCACGTGCTCTCCGTCTCTGCACAGTTCATGCAGAGGGAACCAAAAGCCTTGCTTTCACCTCTGGCATCCCCCCAACCAAATGAATGCAGATGGGACAAAGAGCCTTCACGACGTCGTCTGAATGTCCAGATGTATTTAGCGGGACGCCCAGCAGCTGTGCCCAGGGCATGGCCAGCAAGGGCAGGGACAGCCCCCTGAGCCTCCTGGGCCCAGGGACTGCCTCGGGGCCAGCAGCCCAGAGGCCTTCCTGGGAAGGATGCTGGGCGGAGGGCCGGCGGGCGGGGCTGCGCAGGGGGGGCCCCGTCCCCCCCGTGTCACAGTGCCAGCGCCCGGCAACGCAGCAGTCACCATGCCCCGGGGCAGCATAAAAGGGAGCACGCTCCCGCGCCGCGCTGCCATAGCTGGCCTGGGGGCAGCCCCAAGACGGGCGAGAGGAAGTCCTTGAGGAGGCGGTGGAATGACTTGGCGAGGGCTGAGGGAGGAAGGCCGGAGGAGGCTCGACGAGGCTGCTGGAGACGAGAAGAACCCCCAAGAGCTGGAGGTTGGTGAGGCTGGCTGGCCTTTTCAGCTGGCTAGCAGTGGCAAGAGCAAGGGAATGCCTTCTTGAGGAGCACTGCAGAGCTCGCCATCCTCATCCCCTGCGGAGCCAGTGGCAGCAGCCGTGAGGAACGGGATGCAGAGATGTTGGCGGGGGTGCCGGTGCTTTGGAGCAGCCACTGGTGCCTTGCCAGGCGCAGGAAGGATGGTTGTCCCGCAGATGGATCAGGCCGGGGGCGTTTTGCCCCTCTGGGAAGGCCCTGAGGTGGCAGCAGGTGGAGGGAGAATCGGGGTTGGGCATCTCCTGGGAGGCGTGAGCAGCCTGCGGGCTGAGGAGGCAGGTCTTGCTCACGTGCTCAGGGAATAGCCAATCGCCGGCGACGCTGGGGTCAGGAAGGAATTTTCCCCCAGGGCAGATTGGCTCTGGTGCCCGGGGGTTTTTTGCCTTCCTCTGCAGCATTGAGCATAAGCACTTGTCAGGGCTCCTCTGGGCCAGTTTGGCTGGGTTACTGCCTGTTGCTCATGCACCACGAAGGTGGCCTCTCATGCCCTGCAGCTGCGGGGAGGAAGGCTTTTTTCCCCCCACGGTGGGCTAGCAAGTGTCCCCGGGGGTTTTTTGCCTTCCTCTGCAGCACTGAGCACGGCCCCTTGCCAGGGCTCCTTTGGGCCCTTTTGGCTAGGTGCCTGCTGCTCCTGCTCCACCAAGGTGGCCCTCGTGCCCCGCAGGCGGGGGGAGGACGCTTTCTAAACTCGCAGGGCGGACGCCCAGGGCGGCCCCCGGGGGTTGCTGCTCCTCCTCCATAGCATTGAGCGCAGCCCCTTGTCAGGGCTCCTCTGGGCCCTTTGGGCTCAGTTCTTGCCCGCTGCTCTTGCACCTGCGAGGCGCCACTCGTGCCCTGGCGCTCCCTGGCTCTTTTGCCCCTTGCAGGTTTGGAGCAGGAGCGAGCTCTGCTCTTCCCTTGGCTGCGTTTCCCGAGGTGTCCTTGCTTGTGCAAAACAGCCTGTGCTTGGAAGGGCTGCAGGCTTGCCGCACCATGCGGAGCTGCCGCTTTTCAGCTCTCCCTGCATGCGATGCAAGCGCAGGGCAGGCAGGAGAGCGCTTTTCAGGCCTCCCTGGCCAAGAAGCACAGCGGAGCGAATTTTGGAAGGCAAAAGGGGTGCTTGTCATCGACACGTGGCCTACTTGTGAAAATAGCCCAGGGCACCCCACCCCTCCTCTTCTTCTGCTTTTTGGTGTGTGGTCGGTCCCCATCCTCCTTCTTCAAGTTCTTCTGCACTGTTGAGAAACGAGGGACTGCTTGGCCTGTCTTCCTGCTGCTCCTTTCTGCAGCTTTCCTTTGCCAGATTGCAAGGGATGCTTTTTCAAACTAAACCGAAGAACACATCAGCCTGCTCCTGGCTGCACATGCGCATGCTTTTAATGCTTGTGAGCATCAGCTCTGAAAGAGATTCAGCAAAATAGCCTAAAAGAGCCTAAACCAAAATAAGATCAAATCAAATGATAAAATAATCAAATAACAAACCAAAATAAAAACGCGTCAAGCAAGGTAAAATAAAATAAGATAAACCAACATAAAATAGAATAAGAAGAAATAACCCCAAAGAAAATAGAATAAAATCAAATACAGTCACATCACATGAAAGAAACGAAACTAAACTAACATAAACCAACAGAACAAGACGGAAAATAAAATAAAGTAAAATGAAGTAAAATCAAATGAAATCCAATCCTGTTTCTGCTTGTATCCTTTTTGATTTGTGTCCTCGAAAGTGTTTCTGGAGCTGTAAACCCCCTGGCATTTCAGGCAAATAGTGGTCTCCTTGTTATTCGCCTCATCGTGAGTGCAGGGAATAGAACAGGGATGAAGAGAAGAGTAGGGTTGAGTTGGAAGGGACCTGCAGCGATCCTTCAGGACTCTCTAGCTGAGGTGGAGACGACGAGCAGGAGCAAGGCAAAGGCTGAGAGGGCTGCCGTCACCTTCAGGAAAGGTATTGAGGGTGAAGGCCAAGGGGGGAGAAAAGCTCTTGCGTGGAAGGAAAACGATGGTCAAGAAGAGAAAAGGATTTGGGACTTCTTTCCCAGAAGAAGACCTCAGCATAAGCAGGGGAGTAGCAAATGTCCCTTGGTGCATGGGTCAGGAACGGCGAGGCCATCCTGCACGTGCTCTCCGTCTCTGCACAGTTCATGCAGAGGGAACCAAAAGCCTTGCTTTCACCTCTGGCATCCCCACAACCAAATGAATGCAGATGGGACAAAGAGCCTTCACGACGTCGTCTGAATGTCCAGATGTATTTAGCGGGACGCCCAGCAGCTGTGCCCAGGGCATGGCCAGCAAGGGCAGGGACAGCCCCCTGAGCCTCCTGGGCCCAGGGACTGCCTCGGGGCCAGCAGCCCAGAGGCCTTCCTGGGAAGGATGCTGGGCGGAGGGCCGGCGGGCGGGGCTGCGCAGGGGGGGCCCCGTCCCCCCCGTGTCACAGTGCCAGCGCCCGGCAACGCAGCAGTCACCATGCCCCGGGGCAGCATAAAAGGGAGCACGCTCCCGCGCCGCGCTGCCATAGCTGGCCTGGGGGCAGCCCCAAGACGGGCGAGAGGAAGTCCTTGAGGAGGCGGTGGAATTACTTGGCGAGGGCTGAGGGAGGAAGGCCGGAGGAGGCTCGACGAGGCTGCTGGAGACGAGAAGAACCCCCAAGAGCTGGAGGTTGGTGAGGCTGGCTGGCCTTTTCAGCTGGCTAGCAGTGGCAAGAGCAAGGGAATGCCTTCTTGAGGAGCACTGCAGAGCTCGCCATCCTCATCCCCTGCGGAGCCAGTGGCAGCAGCCGTGAGGAACGGGATGCAGAGATGTTGGCGGGGGTGCCGGTGCTTTGGAGCAGCCACTGGTGCCTTGCCAGGCGCAGGAAGGATGGTTGTCCCCCAGATGGATCAGGCCGGGGGCGTTTTGCCCCTCTGGGAAGGCCCTGAGGTGGCAGCAGGTGGAGGGAGAATCGGGGTTGGGCATCTCCTGGGAGGCGTGAGCAGCCTGCGGGCCGAGGAGGCAGGTCTTGCTCACGTGCTCAGGGAATAGCCGATGGCCAGCGACGCTGGGGTCAGGAAGGAATTTTCCCCCGGGGCAGATTGGCTCTGGTGCCCGGGGGTTTTTTGCCTTCCTCTGCAGCACTGAGCATGAGCACTTGTCAGGGCTCCTCTGGGCCAGTTTGGCTGGGTTACTGCCTGTTGCTCATGCACCACGAAGGTGGCCTCTCATGCCCTGCAGCTGCGGGGAGGAAGGCTTTTTTCCCCCCACGGTGGGCTAGCAAGTGTCCCCGGGGGTTTTTTGCCTTCCTCTGCAGCACTGAGCACGGCCCCTTGCCAGGGCTCCTTTGGGCCGTTTTGGCTAGGTGCCTGCTGCTCCTGCTCCACCAAGGTGGCCCTCGTGCCCCGCAGGCGGGGGGAGGACGCTTTCTAAACTCGCAGGGCGGACGCCCAGGGCGGCCCCCGGGGGTTGCTGCTCCTCCTCCATAGCATTGAGCGCAGCCCCTTGTCAGGGCTCCTCTGGGCCCTTTGGGCTCAGTTCTTGCCCGCTGCTCTTGCACCTGCGAGGCGCCACTCGTGCCCTGGCGCTCCCTGGCTCTTTTGCCCATTGCAGGTTTGGAGCAGGAGGGAGCTCTGCTCTTCCCTTGGCTGCGTTTCCCGAGGTGTCCTTGCTTGTGCAAAACAGCCTGTGCTTGGAAGGGCTGCAGGCTTGCCGCACCATGCGGAGCTGCCGCTTTTCAGCTCTCCCTGCATGCGATGCAAGCGCAGGGCAGGCAGGAGAGCGCTTTTCAGGCCTCCCTGGCCAAGAAGCACAGCGGAGCGAATTTTGGAAGGCAAAAGGGGTGCTTGTCATCGACACGTGGCCTACTTGTGAAAATAGCCCAGGGCACCCCACCCCTCCTCTTCTTCTGCTTTTTGGTGTGTGGTCGGTCCCCATCCTCCTTCTTCAAGTTCTTCTGCACTGTTGAGAAACGAGGGACTGCTTGGCCTGTCTTCCTGCTGCTCCTTTCTGCACCTTTCCTTTGCCAGACTGCAAGGGATGCTTTTTCAAACTAAACCGAAGAACACATCAGCCTGCTCCTGGCTGCACATGCGCATTGTGTTAATGCTTGTGAGCATCAGCTCTGAAAGAGATTCAGCAAAATAGCCTAAAAGAGCCTAAACCAAAATAAGATCAAATCAAATGATAAAATAATCAAATAACAAACCAAAATAAAAACGCGTCAAGCAAGGTAAAATAAAATAAGATAAACCAACATAAAATAGAATAAGAAGAAATAACCCCAAAGAAAATAGAATAAAATCAAATACAGTCACATCACATGAAAGAAACAGAACTAAACTAACATAAACCAACAGAACAAGACGGAAAATAAAATAAAGTAAAATGAAGTAAAATCAAATGAAATCCAATCCTGTTTCTGCTTGTATCCTTTTTGATTTGTGTCCTCGAAAGTGTTTCTGGAGCTGTAAACCCCCTGGCATTTCAGGCAAATAGTGGTCTCCTTGTTATTCGCCTCATCGTGAGTGCAGGGAATAGAACAGGGATGAAGAGAAGAGTAGGGTTGAGTTGGAAGGGACCCGCAGCAATCCTTCAGGACTCTCTAGCTGAGGTGGAGACGACGAGCAGGAGCAAGGCAAAGGCTGAGAGGGCTGCCGTCACCTTCAGGAAAGGTATTGAGGGTGAAGGCCAAGGGAGGAGAAAAGCTCTGGAGTGCAGGGAAAAAGAGGGTCAAGAAGAGAAAAGGATTTGGGACTTCTTTCCCAGAAGAAGACCTCAGCATAAGCAGGGGAGTAGCAAATGTCCCTTGGTGCATGGGTCAGGAACGGCGAGGCCATCCTGCACGTGCTCTCCGTCTCTGCACAGTTCATGCAGAGGGAACCCAAAGCCTTGCTTTCACCTCTGGCATCCCCCCAACCAAATGAATGCAGATGGGACAAAGAGCCTTCACGACGTCGTCTGAATGTCCAGATGTATTTAGCGGGACGCCCAGCAGCTGTGCCCAGGGCATGGCCAGCAAGGGCAGGGACAGCCCCCTGAGCCTCCTGGGCCCAGGGACTGCCTCGGGGCCAGCAGCCCAGAGGCCTTCCTGGGAAGGATGCTGGGCGGAGGGCCGGCGGGCGGGGCTGCGCAGGGGGGGCCCCGTCCCCCCCGTGTCACAGTGCCAGCGCCCGGCAACGCAGCAGTCACCATGCCCCGGGGCAGCATAAAAGGGAGCACGCTCCCGCGTCGCGCTGCCATAGCTGGCCTGGGGGCAGCCCCAAGACGGGCGAGAGGAAGTCCTTGAGGAGGCGGTGGAATGACTTGGCGAGGGCTGAGGGAGGAAGGCCGGAGGAGGCTCGACGAGGCTGCTGGAGACGAGAAGAACCCCCAAGAGCTGGAGGTTGGTGAGGCTGGCTGGCCTTTTCAGCTGGCTAGCAGTGGCAAGAGCAAGGGAATGCCTTCTTGAGGAGCACTGCAGAGCTCGCCATCCTCATCCCCTGCGGAGCCAGTGGCAGCAGCCGTGAGGAACGGGATGCAGAGATGTTGGCGGGGGTGCCGGTGCTTTGGAGCAGCCACTGGTGCCTTGCCAGGCGCAGGAAGGATGGTTGTCCCGCAGATGGATCAGGCCGGGGGCGTTTTGCCCCTCTGGGAAGGCCCTGAGGTGGCAGCAGGTGGAGGGAGAATCGGGGTTGGGCATCTCCTGGGAGGCGTGAGCAGCCTGCGGGCTGAGGAGGCAGGTCTTGCTCACGTGCTCAGGGAATAGCCAATCGCCGGCGACGCTGGGGTCAGGAAGGAATTTTCCCCCAGGGCAGATTGGCTCTGGTGCCCGGGGGTTTTTTGCCTTCCTCTGCAGCATTGAGCATAAGCACTTGTCAGGGCTCCTCTGGGCCAGTTTGGCTGGGTTACTGCCTGTTGCTCATGCACCACGAAGGTGGCCTCTCATGCCCTGCAGCTGCGGGGAGGAAGGCTTTTTTCCCCCCACGGTGCGCTAGCAAGTGTCCCCGGGGGTTTTTTGCCTTCCTCTGCAGCACTGAGCACGGCCCCTTGCCAGGGCTCCTTTGGGCCCTTTTGGCTAGGTGCCTGCTGCTCCTGCTCCACCAAGGTGGCCCTCGTGCCCCGCAGGCGGGGGGAGGACGCTTTCTAAACTCGCAGGGCGGACGCCCAGGGCGGCCCCTGGGGGTTGCTGCTCCTCCTCCATAGCATTGAGCGCAGCCCCTTGTCAGGGCTCCTCTGGGCCCTTTGGGCTCAGTTCTTGCCCACTGCTCTTGCACCTGCGAGGCGCCACTCGTGCCCTGGCGCTCCCTGGCTCTTTTGCCCATTGCAGGTTTGGAGCAGGAGGGAGCTCTGCTCTTCCCTTGGCTGCGTTTCCCGAGGTGTCCTTGCTTGTGCAAAACAGCCTGTGCTTGGAAGGGCTGCAGGCTTGCCGCACCATGCGGAGCTGCCGCTTTTCAGCTCTCCCTGCATGCGATGCAAGCGCAGGGCAGGCAGGAGAGCGCTTTTCAGGCCTCCCTGGCCAAGAAGCACAGCGGAGCGAATTTTGGAAGGCAAAAGGGGTGCTTGTCATCGACACGTGGCCTACTTGTGAAAATAGCCCAGGGCACCCCACCCCTCCTCTTCTTCTGCTTTTTGGTGTGTGGTCGGTCCCCATCCTCCTTCTTCAAGTTCTTCTGCACTGTTGAGAAACGAGGGACTGCTTGGCCTGTCTTCCTGCTGCTCCTTTCTGCAGCTTTCCTTTGCCAGATTGCAAGGGATGCTTTTTCAAACTAAACCGAAGAACACATCAGCCTGCTCCTGGCTGCACATGCGCATGCTTTTAATGCTTGTGAGCATCAGCTCTGAAAGAGATTCAGCAAAATAGCCTAAAAGAGCCTAAACCAAAATAAGATCAAATCAAATGATAAAATAATCAAATAACAAACCAAAATAAAAACGCGTCAAGCAAGGTAAAATAAAATAAGATAAACCAACATAAAATAGAATAAGAAGAAATAACCCCAAAGAAAATAGAATAAAATCAAATACAGTCACATCACATGAAAGAAACAAAACTAAACTAACATAAACCAACAGAACAAGACGGAAAATAAAATAAAGTAAAATGAAGTAAAATCAAATGAAATCCAATCCTGTTTCTGCTTGTATCCTTTTTGATTTGTGTCCTCGAAAGTGTTTCTGGAGCTGTAAACCCCCTGGCATTTCAGGCAAATAGTGGTCTCCTTGTTATTCGCCTCATCGTGAGTGCAGGGAATAGAACAGGGATGAAGAGAAGAGTAGGGTTGAGTTGGAAGGGACCCGCAGCAATCCTTCAGGACTCTCTAGCTGAGGTGGAGACGACGAGCAGGAGCAAGGCAAAGGCTGAGAGGGCTGCTGTCACCTTCAGGAAAGGTATTGAGGGTGAAGGCCAAGGGAGGAGAAAAGCTCTGGAGTGCAGGGAAAAAGAGGGTCAAGAAGAGAAAAGGATTTGGGACTTCTTTCCCAGAAGAAGACCTCAGCATAAGCAGGGGAGTAGCAAATGTCCCTTGGTGCATGGGTCAGGAACGGCGAGGCCATCCTGCACGTGCTCTCCGTCTCTGCACAGTTCATGCAGAGGGAACCCAAAGCCTTGCTTTCACCTCTGGCATCCCCACAACCAAATGAATGCAGATGGGACAAAGAGCCTTCACGACGTCGTCTGAATGTCCAGATGTATTTAGCGGGACGCCCAGCAGCTGTGCCCAGGGCATGGCCAGCAAGGGCAGGGACAGCCCCCTGAGCCTCCTGGGCCCAGGGAGTGCCTCGGGGCCAGCAGCCCAGAGGCCTTCCTGGGAAGGATGCTGGGCGGAGGGCCGGCGGGCGGGGCTGCGCAGGGGGGGCCCCGTCCCCCCCGTGTCACAGTGCCAGCGCCCGGCAACGCAGCAGTCACCATGCCCCGGGGCAGCATAAAAGGGAGCACGCTCCCGCGTCGCGCTGCCATAGCTGGCCTGGGGGCAGCCCCAAGACGGGCGAGAGGAAGTCCTTGAGGAGGCGGTGGAATTACTTGGCGAGGGCTGAGGGAGGAAGGCCGGAGGAGGCTCGACGAGGCTGCTGGAGACGAGAAGAACCCCCAAGAGCTGGAGGTTGGTGAGGCTGGCTGGCCTTTTCAGCTGGCTAGCAGTGGCAAGAGCAAGGGAATGCCTTCTTGAGGAGCACTGCAGAGCTCGCCATCCTCATCCCCTGCGGAGCCAGTGTCAGCAGCCGTGAGGAACGGGATGCAGAGATGTTGGCGGGGGTGCCGGTGCTTTGGAGCAGCCACTGGTGCCTTGCCAGGCGCAGGAAGGATGGTTGTCCCGCAGATGGATCAGGCCGGGGGCGTTTTGCCCCTCTGGGAAGGCCCTGAGGTGGCAGCAGGTGGAGGGAGAATCGGGGTTGGGCATCTCCTGGGAGGCGTGAGCAGCCTGCGGGCTGAGGAGGCAGGTCTTGCTCACGTGCTCAGGGAATAGCCCATGGCCGGCGACGCTGGGGTCAGGAAGGAATTTTCCCCCAGGGCAGATTGGCTCTGGTGCCCGGGGGTTTTTTGCCTTCCTCTGCAGCATTGAGCATAAGCACTTGTCAGGGCTCCTCTGGGCCATTTTGGCTGGGTTACTGCCTGCTGCTCATGCACCACGAAGGTGGCCTCTCGTGCCCTGCAGCTGCGGGGAGGAAGGCTTTTTTCCCCCCACGGTGGGCTAGCAAGTGTCCCCGGGGGTTTTTTGCCTTCCTCTGCAGCACTGAGCACGGCCCCTTGCCAGGGCTCCTTTGGGCCCTTTTGGCTAGGTGCCTGCTGCTCCTGCTCCACCAAGGTGGCCCTCGTGCCCCGCAGGCGGGGGGAGGACGCTTTCTAGACTCGCAGGGCGGACGCCCAGGGCGGCCCCCGGGGGTTGCTGCTCCTCCTCCATAGCATTGAGCGCAGCCCCTTGTCAGGGCTCCTCTGGGCCCTTTGGGCTCAGTTCTTGCCCGCTGCTCTTGCACCTGCGAGGCGCCACTCGTGCCCTGGCGCTCCCTGGCTCTTTTGCCCATTGCAGGTTTGGAGCAGGAGGGAGCTCTGCTCTTCCCTTGGCTGCGTTTCCCGAGGTGTCCTTGCTTGTGCAAAACAGCCTGTGCTTGGAAGGGCTGCAGGCTTGCCGCACCATGCGGAGCTGCCGCTTTTCAGCTCTCCCTGCATGCGATGCAAGCGCAGGGCAGGCAGGAGAGCGCTTTTCAGGCCTCCCTGGCCAAGAAGCACAGCGGAGCGAATTTTGGAAGGCAAAAGGGGTGCTTGTCATCGACACGTGGCCTACTTGTGAAAATAGCCCAGGGCACCACACCCCTCCTCTTCTTGTACTTTTCGGTGTGTGGTCGGTCCCCATCCTCCTTCTTCAAGTTCTTCTGCACTGTTGAGAAACGAGGGACTGCTTGGCCTGTCTTCCTGCTGCTCCTTTCTGCAGCTTTCCTTTGCCAGACTGCAAGGGATGCTGTTTCAAACTAAACCGAAGAACACATCAGCCTGCTCCTGGCTGCACATGCGCATGCTTTTAATGCTTGTGAGCATCAGCTCTGAAAGAGATTCAGCAAAATAGCCTAAAAGAGCCTAAACCAAAATAAGATCAAATCAAATGATAAAATAATCAAATAACAAACCAAAATAAAAACGCGTCAAGCAAGGTAAAATAAAATAAGATAAACCAACATAAAATAGAATAAGAAGAAATAACCCCAAAGAAAATAGAATAAAATCAAATACAGTCACATCACATGAAAGAAACAAAACTAAACTAACATAAACCAACAGAACAAGACGGAAAATAAAATAAAGTAAAATGAAGTAAAATCAAATGAAATCCAATCCTGTTTCTGCTTGTATCCTTTTTGATTTGTGTCCTCGAAAGTGTTTCTGGAGCTGTAAACCCCCTGGCATTTCAGGCAAATAGTGGTCTCCTTGTTATTCGCCTCATCGTGAGTGCAGGGAATAGAACAGGGATGAAGAGAAGAGTAGGGTTGAGTTGGAAGGGACCTGCAGCGATCCTTCAGGACTCTCTAGCTGAGGTGGAGACGACGAGCAGGAGCAAGGCAAAGGCTGAGAGGGCTGCCGTCACCTTCAGGAAAGGTATTGAGGGTGAAGGCCAAGGGAGGAGAAAAGCTCTGGAGTGCAGGGAAAAAGAGGGTCAAGAAGAGAAAAGGATTTGGGACTTCTTTCCCAGAAGAAGACCTCAGCATAAGCAGGGGAGTAGCAAATGTCCCTTGGTGCATGGGTCAGGAACGGCGAGGCCATCCTGCACGTGCTCTCCGTCTCTGCACAGTTCATGCAGAGGGAACCAAAAGCCTTGCTTTCACCTCTGGCATCCCCCCAACCAAATGAATGCAGATGGGACAAAGAGCCTTCACGACGTCGTCTGAATGTCCAGATGTATTTAGCGGGACGCCCAGCAGCTGTGCCCAGGGCATGGCCAGCAAGGGCAGGGACAGCCCCCTGAGCCTCCTGGGCCCAGGGACTGCCTCGGGGCCAGCAGCCCAGAGGCCTTCCTGGGAAGGATGCTGGGCGGAGGGCCGGCGGGCGGGGCTGCGCAGGGGGGGCCCCGTCCCCCCCGTGTCACAGTGCCAGCGCCCGGCAACGCAGCAGTCACCATGCCCCGGGGCAGCATAAAAGGGAGCACGCTCCCGCGCCGCGCTGCCATAGCTGGCCTGGGGGCAGCCCCAAGACGGGCGAGAGGAAGTCCTTGAGGAGGCGGTGGAATTACTTGGCGAGGGCTGAGGGAGGAAGGCCGGAGGAGGCTCGACGAGGCTGCTGGAGACGAGAAGAACCCCCAAGAGCTGGAGGTTGGTGAGGCTGGCTGGCCTTTTCAGCTGGCTAGCAGTGGCAAGAGCAAGGGAATGCCTTCTTGAGGAGCACTGCAGAGCTCGCCATCCTCATCCCCTGCGGAGCCAGTGGCAGCAGCCGTGAGGAACGGGATGCAGAGATGTTGGCGGGGGTGCCGGTGCTTTGGAGCAGCCACTGGTGCCTTGCCAGGCGCAGGAAGGATGGTTGTCCCGCAGATGGATCAGGCCGGGGGCGTTTTGCCCCTCTGGGAAGGCCCTGAGGTGGCAGCAGGTGGAGGGAGAATCGGGGTTGGGCATCTCCTGGGAGGCGTGAGCAGCCTGCGGGCTGAGGAGGCAGGTCTTGCTCACGTGCTCAGGGAATAGCCAATCGCCGGCGACGCTGGGGTCAGGAAGGAATTTTCCCCCAGGGCAGATTGGCTCTGGTGCCCGGGGGTTTTTTGCCTTCCTCTGCAGCATTGAGCATAAGCACTTGTCAGGGCTCCTCTGGGCCATTTTGGCTGGGTTACTGCCTGTTGCTCATGCACCACGAAGGTGGCCTCTCATGCCCTGCAGCTGCGGGGAGGAAGGCTTTTTTCCCCCCACGGTGGGCTAGCAAGTGTCCCCGGGGGTTTTTTGCCTTCCTCTGCAGCACTGAGCACGGCCCCTTGCCAGGGCTCCTTTGGGCCGTTTTGGCTAGGTGCCTGCTGCTCCTGCTCCACCAAGGTGGCCCTCGTGCCCCGCAGGCGGGGGGAGGACGCTTTCTAAACTCGCAGGGCGGACGCCCAGGGCGGCCCCCGGGGGTTGCTGCTCCTCCTCCATAGCATTGAGCGCAGCCCCTTGTCAGGGCTCCTCTGGGCCCTTTGGGCTCAGTTCTTGCCCGCTGCTCTTGCACCTGCGAGGCGCCACTCGTGCCCTGGCGCTCCCTGGCTCTTTTGCCCATTGCAGGTTTGGAGCAGGAGGGAGCTCTGCTCTTCCCTTGGCTGCGTTTCCCGAGGTGTCCTTGCTTGTGCAAAACAGCCTGTGCTTGGAAGGGCTGCAGGCTTGCCGCACCATGCGGAGCTGCCGCTTTTCAGCTCTCCCTGCATGCGATGCAAGCGCAGGGCAGGCAGGAGAGCGCTTTTCAGGCCTCCCTGGCCAAGAAGCACAGCGGAGCGAATTTTGGAAGGCAAAAGGGGTGCTTGTCATCGACACGTGGCCTACTTGTGAAAATAGCCCAGGGCACCCCACCCCTCCTCTTCTTCTGCTTTTTGGTGTGTGGTCGGTCCCCATCCTCCTTCTTCAAGTTCTTCTGCACTGTTGAGAAACGAGGGACTGCTTGGCCTGTCTTCCTGCTGCTCCTTTCTGCAGCTTTCCTTTGCCAGACTGCAAGGGATGCTTTTTCAAACTAAACCGAAGAACACATCAGCCTGCTCCTGGCTGCACATGCGCATGCTTTTAATGCTTGTGAGCATCAGCTCTGAAAGAGATTCAGCAAAATAGCCTAAAAGAGCCTAAACCAAAATAAGATCAAATCAAATGATAAAATAATCAAATAACAAACCAAAATAAAAACGCGTCAAGCAAGGTAAAATAAAATAAGATAAACCAACATAAAATAGAATAAGAAGAAATAACCCCAAAGAAAATAGAATAAAATCAAATACAGTAACATCACATGAAAGAAACAAAACTAAACTAACATAAACCAACAGAACAAGACGGAAAATAAAATAAAGTAAAATGAAGTAAAATCAAATGAAATCCAATCCTGTTTCTGCTTGTATCCTTTTTGATTTGTGTCCTCGAAAGTGTTTCTGGAGCTGTAAACCCCCTGGCATTTCAGGCAAATAGTGGTCTCCTTGTTATTCGCCTCATCGTGAGTGCAGGGAATAGAACAGGGATGAAGAGAAGAGTAGGGTTGAGTTGGAAGGGACCCGCAGCAATCCTTCAGGACTCTCTAGCTGAGGTGGAGACGACGAGCAGGAGCAAGGCAAAGGCTGAGAGGGCTGCCGTCACCTTCAGGAAAGGTATTGAGGGTGAAGGCCAAGGGAGGAGAAAAGCTCTGGAGTGCAGGGAAAAAGAGGGTCAAGAAGAGAAAAGGATTTGGGACTTCTTTCCCAGAAGACGACCTCAGCATAAGCAGGGGAGTAGCAAATGTCCCTTGGTGCATGGGTCAGGAACGGCGAGGCCATCCTGCACGTGCTCTCCGTCTCTGCCCAGTTCACGCCGAGGGAACCCAAAGCCTTGCTTTCACCTCTGGCATCCCCACAACCAAATGAATGTAGATGGGACAAAGAGCCTTCACGACGTCGTCTGAATGTCCAGATGTATTTAGCGGGACGCCCAGCAGCTGTGCCCAGGGCATGGCCAGCAAGGGCAGGGACAGCCCCCTGAGCCTCCTGGGCCCAGGGACTGCCTCGGGGCCAGCAGCCCAGAGGCCTTCCTGGGAAGGATGCTGGGCGGAGGGCCGGCGGGCGGGGCTGCGCAGGGGGGGGGCCCGTCACCCCCGTGTCACAGTGCCAGCACCCAGCAACGCAGCAGTCACCATGCCCCGGGGCAGCATAAAAGGGAGCACGCTCCCGCGTCGCGCTGCCATAGCTGGCCTGGGGGCAGCCCCAAGACGGGCGAGAGGAAGTCCTTGAGGAGGCGGTGGAATTACTTGGCGAGGGCTGAGGGAGGAAGGCCGGAGGAGGCTCGACGAGGCTGCTGGAGATGAGAAGAACCCCCAAGAGCTGGAGGTTGGTGAGGCTGGCTGGCCTTTTCAGCCGGCTAGCAGTGGCAAGAGCAAGGGAATGCCTTCTTGAGGAGCACTGCAGAGCTCGCCATCCTCATCCCCTGCGGAGCCAGTGGCAGCAGCCGTGAGGAACGGGATGCAGAGATGTTGGCGGGGGTGCCGGTGCTTTGGAGCAGCCACTGGTGCCTTGCCAGGCACAGGAAGTATGGTTGTCCCGCAGATGGATCAGGCCGGGGGCGTTTTGCCCCTCTGGGAAGGCCCTGAGGTGGCAGCAGGTGGAGGGAGAATCGGGGTTGGGCATCTCCTGGGAGGCGTGAGCAGCCTGCGGGCTGAGGAGGCAGGTCTTGCTCACGTGCTCAGGGAATAGCCAATCGCCGGCGATGCTGGGGTCAGGAAGGAATTTTCCCCCAGGGCAGATTGGCTCTGGTGCCCGGGGGTTTTTTGCCTTCCTCTGCAGCATTGAGCATAAGCACTTGTCAGGGCTCCTCTGGGCCAGTTTGGCTGGGTTACTGCCTGTTGCTCATGCACCACGAAGGTGGCCTCTCGTGCCCTGCAGCTGCGGGGAGGAAGGCTTTTTTCCCCCCACGGTGGGCTAGCAAGTGTCCCCGGGGGTTTTTTGCCTTCCTCTGCAGCACTGAGCACGGCCCCTTGCCAGGGCTCCTTTGGGCCGTTTTGGCTAGGTGCCTGCTGCTCCTGCTCCACCAAGGTGGCCCTCGTGCCCCGCAGGCGGGGGGAGGACGCTTTCTAGACTCGCAGGGCGGACGCCCAGGGCGGCCCCCGGGGGTTGCTGCTCCTCCTCCATAGCATTGAGCGCAGCCCCTTGTCAGGGCTCCTCTGGGCCCTTTGGGCTCAGTTCTTGCCCGCTGCTCTTGCACCTGCGAGGCGCCCCTCGTGCCCTGGCGCTCCCTGGCTCTTTTGCCCGTTGCAGGTTTGGAGCAGGAGGGAGCTCTGCTCTTCCCTTGGCTGCGTTTCCCGAGGTGTCCTTGCTTGTGCAAAACAGCCTGTGCTTGGAAGGGCTGCAGGCTTGCTGCACCATGCGGAGCTGCCGCTTTTCAGCTCTCCCTGCATGCGATGCAAGCGCAGGGCAGGCAGGAGAGCGCTTTTCAGGCCTCCCTGGCCAAGAAGCACAGCGGAGCGAATTTTGGAAGGCAAAAGGGGTGCTTGTCATCGACACGTGTCCTACTTGTGAAAATAGCCCAGGGCACCACACCCCTCCTCTTCTTGTACTTTTCGGTGTGTGGTCGGTCCCCATCCTCCTCCTTCAAGTTCTTCTGCACTGTTGAGAAACGAGGGACTGCTTGGCCTGTCTTCCTGCTGCTCCTTTCTGCAGCTTTCCTTTGCCAGACTGCAAGGGATGCTTTTTCAAACTAAACCGAAGAACACATCAGCCTGCTCCTGGCTGCACATGCGCATGCTTTTAATGCTTGTGAGCATCAGCTCTGAAAGAGATTCAGCAAAATAGCCTAAAAGAGCCTAAACCAAAATAAGATCAAATCAAATGATAAAATAATCAAATAACAAACCAAAATAAAAACGCGTCAAGCAAGGTAAAATAAAATAAGATAAACCAACATAAAATAGAATAAGAAGAAATAACCCCAAAGAAAATAGAATAAAATCAAATACAGTCACATCACATGAAAGAAACGAAACTAAACTCACGTAAACCAACAGAACAAGACGGAAAATAAAATAAAGTAAAATGAAGTAAAATCAAATGAAATCCAATCCTGTTTCTGCTTGTATCCTTTTTGATTTGTGTCCTCGAAAGTGTTTCTGGAGCTGTAAACCCCCTGGCATTTCAGGCAAATAGTGGTCTCCTTGTTATTCGCCTCATCGTGAGTGCAGGGAATAGAACAGGGATGAAGAGAAGAGTAGGGTTGAGTTGGAAGGGACCTGCAGCGATCCTTCAGGACTCTCTAGCTGAGGTGGAGACGACGAGCAGGAGCAAGGCAAAGGCTGAGAGGGCTGCCGTCACCTTCAGGAAAGGTATTGAGGGTGAAGGCCAAGGGAGGAGAAAAGCTCTGGAGTGCAGGGAAAAAGAGGGTCAAGAAGAGAAAAGGATTTGGGACTTCTTTCCCAGAAGAAGACCTCAGCATAAGCAGGGGAGTAGCAAATGTCCCTTGGTGCATGGGTCAGGAACGGCGAGGCCATCCTGCACGTGCTCTCCGTCTCTGCACAGTTCATGCAGAGGGAACCCAAAGCCTTGCTTTCACCTCTGGCATCCCCCCAACCAAATGAATGCAGATGGGACAAAGAGCCTTCACGACGTCGTCTGAATGTCCAGATGTATTTAGCGGGACGCCCAGCAGCTGTGCCCAGGGCATGGCCAGCAAGGGCAGGGACAGCCCCCTGAGCCTCCTGGGCCCAGGGAGTGCCTCGGGGCCAGCAGCCCAGAGGCCTTCCTGGGAAGGATGCTGGGCGGAGGGCCGGCGGGCGGGGCTGCGCAGGGGGGGCCCCGTCCCCCCCGTGTCACAGTGCCAGCGCCCGGCAACGCAGCAGTCACCATGCCCCGGGGCAGCATAAAAGGGAGCACGCTCCCGCGCCGCGCTGCCATAGCTGGCCTGGGGGCAGCCCCAAGACGGGCGAGAGGAAGTCCTTGAGGAGGCGGTGGAATTACTTGGCGAGGGCTGAGGGAGGAAGGCCGGAGGAGGCTCGACGAGGCTGCTGGAGACGAGAAGAACCCCCAAGAGCTGGAGGTTGGTGAGGCTGGCTGGCCTTTTCAGCTGGCTAGCAGTGGCAAGAGCAAGGGAATGCCTTCTTGAGGAGCACTGCAGAGCTCGCCATCCTCATCCCCTGCGGAGCCAGTGGCAGCAGCCGTGAGGAACGGGATGCAGAGATGTTGGCGGGGGTGCCGGTGCTTTGGAGCAGCCACTGGTGCCTTGCCAGGCGCAGGAAGGATGGTTGTCCCGCAGATGGATCAGGCCGGGGGCGTTTTGCCCCTCTGGGAAGGCCCTGAGGTGGCAGCAGGTGGAGGGAGAATCGGGGTTGGGCATCTCCTGGGAGGCGTGAGCAGCCTGCGGGCTGAGGAGGCAGGTCTTGCTCACGTGCTCAGGGAATAGCCAATCGCCGGCGACGCTGGGGTCAGGAAGGAATTTTCCCCCGGGGCAGATTGGCTCTGGTGCCCGGGGGTTTTTTGCCTTCCTCTGCAGCACTGAGCATGAGCACTTGTCAGGGCTCCTCTGGGCCATTTTGGCTGGGTTACTGCCTGTTGCTCATGCACCACGAAGGTGGCCTCTCGTGCCCTGCAGCTGCGGGGAGGAAGGCTTTTTTCCCCCCACGGTGGGCTAGCAAGTGTCCCCGGGGGTTTTTTGCCTTCCTCTGCAGCACTGAGCACGGCCCCTTGCCAGGGCTCCTTTGGGCCGTTTTGGCTAGGTGCCTGCTGCTCCTGCTCCACCAAGGTGGCCCTCGTGCCCCGCAGGCGGGGGGAGGACGCTTTCTAGACTCGCAGGGCGGACGCCCAGGGCGGCCCCCGGGGGTTGCTGCTCCTCCTCCATAGCATTGAGCGCAGCCCCTTGTCAGGGCTCCTCTGGGCCCTTTGGGCTCAGTTCTTGCCCGCTGCTCTTGCACCTGCGAGGCGCCCCTCGTGCCCTGGCGCTCCCTGGCTCTTTTGCCCGTTGCAGGTTTGGAGCAGGAGGGAGCTCTGCTCTTCCCTTGGCTGCGTTTCCCGAGGTGTCCTTGCTTGTGCAAAACAGCCTGTGCTTGGAAGGGCTGCAGGCTTGCTGCACCATGCGGAGCTGCAGCTTTTCAGCTCTCCCTGCATGCGATGCAAGCGCAGGGCAGGCAGGAGAGCGCTTTTCAGGCCTCCCTGGCCAAGAAGCACAGCGGAGCGAATTTTGGAAGGCAAAAGGGGTGCTTGTCATTGACACGTGTCCTACTTGTGAAAATAGCCCAGGGCACCCCACCCCTCCTCTTCTTGTACTTTTCGGTGTGTGGTCGGTCCCCATCCTCCTCCTTCAAGTTCTTCTGCACTGTTGAGAAACGAGGGACTGCTTGGCCTGTCTTCCTGCTGCTCCTTTCTGCAGCTTTCCTTTGCCAGACTGCAAGGGATGCTTTTTCAAACTAAACCGAAGAACACATCAGCCTGCTCCTGGCTGCACATGCGCATGCTTTTAATGCTTGTGAGCATCAGCTCTGAAAGAGATTCAGCAAAATAGCCTAAAAGAGCCTAAACCAAAATAAGATCAAATCAAATGATAAAATAATCAAATAACAAACCAAAATAAAAACGCGTCAAGCAAGGTAAAATAAAATAAGATAAACCAACATAAAATAGAATAAGAAGAAATAACCCCAAAGAAAATAGAATAAAATCAAATACAGTCACATCACATGAAAGAAACGAAACTAAACTCACGTAAACCAACAGAACAAGACGGAAAATAAAATAAAGTAAAATGAAGTAAAATCAAATGAAATCCAATCCTGTTTCTGCTTGTATCCTTTTTGATTTGTGTCCTCGAAAGTGTTTCTGGAGCTGTAAACCCCCTGGCATTTCAGGCAAATAGTGGTCTCCTTGTTATTCGCCTCATCGTGAGTGCAGGGAATAGAACAGGGATGAAGAGAAGAGTAGGGTTGAGTTGGAAGGGACCTGCAGCGATCCTTCAGGACTCTCTAGCTGAGGTGGAGACGACGAGCAGGAGCAAGGCAAAGGCTGAGAGGGCTGCCGTCACCTTCAGGAAAGGTATTGAGGGTGAAGGCCAAGGGAGGAGAAAAGCTCTGGAGTGCAGGGAAAAAGAGGGTCAAGAAGAGAAAAGGATTTGGGACTTCTTTCCCAGAAGAAGACCTCAGCATAAGCAGGGGAGTAGCAAATGTCCCTTGGTGCATGGGTCAGGAACGGCGAGGCCATCCTGCACGTGCTCTCCGTCTCTGCACAGTTCATGCAGAGGGAACCCAAAGCCTTGCTTTCACCTCTGGCATCCCCACAACCAAATGAATGCAGATGGGACAAAGAGCCTTCACGACGTCGTCTGAATGTCCAGATGTATTTAGCGGGACGCCCAGCAGCTGTGCCCAGGGCATGGCCAGCAAGGGCAGGGACAGCCCCCTGAGCCTCCTGGGCCCAGGGACTGCCTCGGGGCCAGCAGCCCAGAGGCCTTCCTGGGAAGGATGCTGGGCGGAGGGCCGGCGGGCGGGGCTGCGCAGGGGGGGCCCCGTCCCCCCCGTGTCACAGTGCCAGCGCCCGGCAACGCAGCAGTCACCATGCCCCGGGGCAGCATAAAAGGGAGCACGCTCCCGCGCCGCGCTGCCATAGCTGGCCTGGGGGCAGCCCCAAGACGGGCGAGAGGAAGTCCTTGAGGAGGCGGTGGAATTACTTGGCGAGGGCTGAGGGAGGAAGGCCGGAGGAGGCTCGACGAGGCTGCTGGAGACGAGAAGAACCCCCAAGAGCTGGAGGTTGGTGAGGCTGGCTGGCCTTTTCAGCTGGCTAGCAGTGGCAAGAGCAAGGGAATGCCTTCTTGAGGAGCACTGCAGAGCTCGCCATCCTCATCCCCTGCGGAGCCAGTGGCAGCAGCCGTGAGGAACGGGATGCAGAGATGTTGGCGGGGGTGCCGGTGCTTTGGAGCAGCCACTGGTGCCTTGCCAGGCGCAGGAAGGATGGTTGTCCCGCAGATGGATCAGGCCGGGGGCGTTTTGCCCCTCTGGGAAGGCCCTGAGGTGGCAGCAGGTGGAGGGAGAATCGGGGTTGGGCATCTCCTGGGAGGCGTGAGCAGCCTGCGGGCTGAGGAGGCAGGTCTTGCTCACGTGCTCAGGGAATAGCCAATCGCCGGCGACGCTGGGGTCAGGAAGGAATTTTCCCCCAGGGCAGATTGGCTCTGGTGCCCGGGGGTTTTTTGCCTTCCTCTGCAGCATTGAGCATAAGCACTTGTCAGGGCTCCTCTGGGCCAGTTTGGCTGGGTTACTGCCTGTTGCTCATGCACCACGAAGGTGGCCTCTCGTGCCCTGCAGCTGCGGGGAGGAAGGCTTTTTTCCCCCCACGGTGGGCTAGCAAGTGTCCCCGGGGGTTTTTTGCCTTCCTCTGCAGCATTGAGCACGGCCCCTTGCCAGGGCTCCTTTGGGCCCTTTTGGCTAGGTGCCTGCTGCTCCTGCTCCACCAAGGTGGCCCTCGTGCCCCGCAGGCGGGGGGAGGACGCTTTCTAGACTCGCAGGGCGGACGCCCAGGGCGGCCCCCGGGGGTTGCTGCTCCTCCTCCATAGCATTGAGCGCAGCCCCTTGTCAGGGCTCCTCTGGGCCCTTTGGGCTCAGTTCTTGCCCGCTGCTCTTGCACCTGCGAGGCGCCCCTCGTGCCCTGGCGCTCCCTGGCTCTTTTGCCCGTTGCAGGTTTGGAGCAGGAGGGAGCTCTGCTCTTCCCTTGGCTGCGTTTCCCGAGGTGTCCTTGCTTGTGCAAAACAGCCTGTGCTTGGAAGGGCTGCAGGCTTGCCGCACCATGCGGAGCTGCCGCTTTTCAGCTCTCCCTGCATGCGATGCAAGCGCAGGGCAGGCAGGAGAGCGCTTTTCAGGCCTCCCTGGCCAAGAAGCACAGCGGAGCGAATTTTGGAAGGCAAAAGGGGTGCTTGTCATCGACACGTGTCCTACTTGTGAAAATAGCCCAGGGCAGCACACCCCTCCTCTTCTGGTACTTTTCGGTGTGTGGTCGGTCCCCATCCTCCTTCTTCAAGTTCTTCTGCACTGTTGAGAAACGAGGGACTGCTTGGCCTGTCTTCCTGCTGCTCCTTTCTGCGGCTTTCCTTTGCCAGACTGCAAGGGATGCTTTTTCAAACTAAACCGAAGAACACATCAGCCTGCTCCTGGCTGCACATGCGCATGCTTTTAATGCTTGTGAGCATCAGCTCTGAAAGAGATTCAGCAAAATAGCCTAAAAGAGCCTAAACCAAAATAAGATCAAATCAAATGATAAAATAATCAAATAACAAACCAAAATAAAAACGCGTAAAGCAAGGTAAAATAAAATAAGATAAACCAACATAAAATAGAATAAGAAGAAATAACCCCAAAGAAAATAGAATAAAATCAAATACAGTCACATCACATGAAAGAAACAGAACTAAACTAACATAAACCAACAGAACAAGACGGAAAATAAAATAAAGTAAAATGAAGTAAAATCAAATGAAATCCAATCCTGTTTCTGCTTGTATCCTTTTTGATTTGTGTCCTCGAAAGTGTTTCTGGAGCTGTAAACCCCCTGGCATTTCAGGCAAATAGTGGTCTCCTTGTTATTCGCCTCATCGTGAGTGCAGGGAATAGAACAGGGATGAAGAGAAGAGTAGGGTTGAGTTGGAAGGGACCCGCAGCAATCCTTCAGGACTCTCTAGCTGAGGTGGAGACGACGAGCAGGAGCAAGGCAAAGGCTGAGAGGGCTGCCGTCACCTTCAGGAAAGGTATTGAGGGTGAAGGCCAAGGGAGGAGAAAAGCTCTGGAGTGCAGGGAAAAAGAGGGTCAAGAAGAGAAAAGGATTTGGGACTTCTTTCCCAGAAGAAGACCTCAGCATAAGCAGGGGAGTAGCAAATGTCCCTTGGTGCATGGGTCAGGAACGGCGAGGCCATCCTGCACGTGCTCTCCGTCTCTGCACAGTTCATGCAGAGGGAACCCAAAGCCTTGCTTTCACCTCTGGCATCCCCACAACCAAATGAATGCAGATGGGACAAAGAGCCTTCACGACGTCGTCTGAATGTCCAGATGTATTTAGCGGGACGCCCAGCAGCTGTGCCCAGGGCATGGCCAGCAAGGGCAGGGACAGCCCCCTGAGCCTCCTGGGCGCAGGGACTGCCTCGGGGCCAGCAGCCCAGAGGCCTTCCTGGGAAGGATGCTGGGCGGAGGGCCGGCGGGCGGGGCTGCGCAGGGGGGTGGCCCGTCACCCCCGTGTCACAGTGCCAGCGCCCGGCAACGCAGCAGTCACCATGCCCCGGGGCAGCATAAAAGGGAGCACGCTCCCGCGCCGCGCTGCCATAGCTGGCCTGGGGGCAGCCCCAAGACGGGCGAGAGGAAGTCCTTGAGGAGGCGGTGGAATTACTTGGCGAGGGCTGAGGGAGGAAGGCCGGAGGAGGCTCGACGAGGCTGCTGGAGACGAGAAGAACCCCCAAGAGCTGGAGGTTGGTGAGGCTGGCTGGCCTTTTCAGCTGGCTAGCAGTGGCAAGAGCAAGGGAATGCCTTCTTGAGGAGCACTGCAGAGCTCGCCATCCTCATCCCCTGCGGAGCCAGTGGCAGCAGCCGTGAGGAACGGGATGCAGAGATGTTGGCGGGGGTGCCGGTGCTTTGGAGCAGCCACTGGTGCCTTGCCAGGCGCAGGAAGGATGGTTGTCCCGCAGATGGATCAGGCCGGGGGCGTTTTGCCCCTCTGGGAAGGCCCTGAGGTGGCAGCAGGTGGAGGGAGAATCGGGGTTGGGCATCTCCTGGGAGGCGTGAGCAGCCTGCGGGCTGAGGAGGCAGGTCTTGCTCACGTGCTCAGGGAATAGCCCATGGCCGGCGACGCTGGGGTCAGGAAGGAATTTTCCCCCGGGGCAGATTGGCTCTGGTGCCCGGGGGTTTTTTGCCTTCCTCTGCAGCATTGAGCATAAGCACTTGTCAGGGCTCCTCTGGGCCAGTTTGGCTGGGTTACTGCCTGTTGCTCATGCACCACGAAGGTGGCCTCTCGTGCCCTGCAGCTGCGGGGAGGAAGGCTTTTTTCCCCCCACGGTGGGCTAGCAAGTGTCCCCGGGGGTTTTTTGCCTTCCTCTGCAGCACTGAGCACGGCCCCTTGCCAGGGCTCCTTTGGGCCGTTTTGGCTAGGTGCCTGCTGCTCCTGCTCCACCAAGGTGGCCCTCGTGCCCCGCAGGCGGGGGGAGGACGCTTTCTAGACTCGCAGGGCGGACGCCCAGGGTGGCCCCCGGGGGTTGCTTCTTCTCCTCCGCAGCATTGAGCGCAGCCCCTTGTCAGGGCTCCTCTGGGCCCTTTGGGCTCAGTTCTTGCCCTCTGCTCTTGCACCTGCGAGGCGCCACTCATGCCCTGGCGCTCCCTGGCTCTTTTGCCCATTGCAGGTTTGGAGCAGGAGCGAGCTCTGCTCTTCCCTTGGCTGCGTTTCCCGAGGTGTCCTTGCTTGTGCAAAACAGCCTGTGCTTGGAAGGGCTGCAGGCTTGCTGCACCATGCGGAGCTGCAGCTTTTCAGCTCTCCCTGCATGCGATGCAAGCGCAGGGCAGGCAGGAGAGCGCTTTTCAGGCCTCCCTGGCCAAGAAGCACAGCGGAGCGAATTTTGGAAGGCAAAAGGGGTGCTTGTCATCGACACGTGTCCTACTTGTGAAAATAGCCCAGGGCACCACACCCCTCCTCTTCTTGTACTTTTCGGTGTGTGGTCGGTCCCCATCCTCCTTCTTCAAGTTCTTCTGCACTGTTGAGAAACGAGGGACTGCTTGGCCTGTCTTCCTGCTGCTCCTTTCTGCAGCTTTCCTTTGCCAGATTGCAAGGGATGCTTTTTCAAACTAAACCGAAGAACACATCAGCCTGCTCCTGGCTGCACATGCGCATGGTGTTAATGCTTGTGAGCATCGGCTCTGAAAGAGATTCAGCAAAAGAGCCTAAAAGAGCCTAAACCAAAATAAGATCAAATCAAATGATAAAATAATCAAATAACAAACCAAAATAAAAACGCGTAAAGCAAGGTAAAATAAAATAAGATAAACCAACATAAAATAGAATAAGAAGAAATAACCCCAAAGAAAATAGAATAAAATCAAATACAGTCACATCACATGAAAGAAACGAAACTAAACTAACATAAACCAACAGAACAAGACGGAAAATAAAATAAAGTAAAATGAAGTAAAATCAAATGAAATCCAATCCTGTTTCTGCTTGTATCCTTTTTGATTTGTGTCCTCGAAAGTGTTTCTGGAGCTGTAAACCCCCTGGCATTTCAGGCAAATAGTGGTCTCCTTGTTATTCGCCTCATCGTGAGTGCAGGGAATAGAACAGGGATGAAGAGAAGAGTAGGGTTGAGTTGGAAGGGACCTGCAGCGATCCTTCAGGACTCTCTAGCTGAGGTGGAGACGACGAGCAGGAGCAAGGCAAAGGCTGAGAGGGCTGCCGTCACCTTCAGGAAAGGTATTGAGGGTGAAGGCCAAGGGAGGAGAAAAGCTCTGGAGTGCAGGGAAAAAGAGGGTCAAGAAGAGAAAAGGATTTGGGACTTCTTTCCCAGAAGAAGACCTCAGCATAAGCAGGGGAGTAGCAAATGTCCCTTGGTGCATGGGTCAGGAACGGCGAGGCCATCCTGCACGTGCTCTCCGTCTCTGCACAGTTCATGCAGAGGGAACCAAAAGCCTTGCTTTCACCTCTGGCATCCCCACAACCAAATGAATGCAGATGGGACAAAGAGCCTTCACGACGTCGTCTGAATGTCCAGATGTATTTAGCGGGACGCCCAGCAGCTGTGCCCAGGGCATGGCCAGCAAGGGCAGGGACAGCCCCCTGAGCCTCCTGGGCCCAGGGACTGCCTCGGGGCCAGCAGCCCAGAGGCCTTCCTGGGAAGGATGCTGGGCGGAGGGCCGGCGGGCGGGGCTGCGCAGGGGGGGCCCCGTCCCCCCCGTGTCACAGTGCCAGCGCCCGGCAACGCAGCAGTCACCATGCCCCGGGGCAGCATAAAAGGGAGCACGCTCCCGCGCCGCGCTGCCATAGCTGGCCTGGGGGCAGCCCCAAGACGGGCGAGAGGAAGTCCTTGAGGAGGCGGTGGAATTACTTGGCGAGGGCTGAGGGAGGAAGGCCGGAGGAGGCTCGACGAGGCTGCTGGAGACGAGAAGAACCCCCAAGAGCTGGAGGTTGGTGAGGCTGGCTGGCCTTTTCAGCTGGCTAGCAGTGGCAAGAGCAAGGGAATGCCTTCTTGAGGAGCACTGCAGAGCTCGCCATCCTCATCCCCTGCGGAGCCAGTGGCAGCAGCCGTGAGGAACGGGATGCAGAGATGTTGGCGGGGGTGCCGGTGCTTTGGAGCAGCCACTGGTGCCTTGCCAGGCGCAGGAAGGATGGTTGTCCCGCAGATGGATCAGGCCGGGGGCGTTTTGCCCCTCTGGGAAGGCCCTGAGGTGGCAGCAGGTGGAGGGAGAATCGGGGTTGGGCATCTCCTGGGAGGCGTGAGCAGCCTGCGGGCTGAGGAGGCAGGTCTTGCTCACGTGCTCAGGGAATAGCCAATCGCCGGCGACGCTGGGGTCAGGAAGGAATTTTCCCCCAGGGCAGATTGGCTCTGGTGCCCGGGGGTTTTTTGCCTTCCTCTGCAGCATTGAGCATAAGCACTTGTCAGGGCTCCTCGGGGCCATTTTGGCTGGGTTACTGCCTGTTGCTCATGCACCACGAAGGTGGCCTCTCGTGCCCTGCAGCTGCGGGGAGGAAGGCTTTTTTCCCCCCACGGTGGGCTAGCAAGTGTCCCCGGGGGTTTTTTGCCTTCCTCTGAGCACTGAGCACGGCCCCTTGCCAGGGCTCCTTTGGGCCGTTTTGGCTAGGTGCCTGCTGCTCCTGCTCCACCAAGGTGGCCCTCGTGCCCCGCAGGCGGGGGGAGGACGCTTTCTAGACTCGCAGGGCGGACGCCCAGGGCGGCCCCCGGGGGTTGCTGCTCCTCCTCCATAGCATTGAGCGCAGCCCCTTGTCAGGGCTCCTCTGGGCCCTTTGGGCTCAGTTCTTGCCCGCTGCTCTTGCACCTGCGAGGCGCCCCTCGTGCCCTGGCGCTCCCTGGCTCTTTTGCCCGTTGCAGGTTTGGAGCAGGAGGGAGCTCTGCTCTTCCCTTGGCTGCGTTTCCCGAGGTGTCCTTGCTTGTGCAAAACAGCCTGTGCTTGGAAGGGCTGCAGGCTTGCTGCACCATGCGGAGCTGCCGCTTTTCAGCTCTCCCTGCATGCGATGCAAGCGCAGGGCAGGCAGGAGAGCGCTTTTCAGGCCTCCCTGGCCAAGAAGCACAGCGGAGCGAATTTTGGAAGGCAAAAGGGGTGCTTGTCATCGACACGTGTCCTACTTGTGAAAATAGCCCAGGGCAGCACACCCCTCCTCTTCTGGTACTTTTCGGTGTGTGGTCGGTCCCCATCCTCCTTCTTCAAGTTCTTCTGCACTGTTGAGAAACGAGGGACTGCTTGGCCTGTCTTCCTGCTGCTCCTTTCTGCGGCTTTCCTTTGCCAGACTGCAAGGGATGCTTTTTCAAACTAAACCGAAGAACACATCAGCCTGCTCCTGGCTGCACATGCGCATGCTTTTAATGCTTGTGAGCATCAGCTCTGAAAGAGATTCAGCAAAATAGCCTAAAAGAGCCTAAACCAAAATAAGATCAAATCAAATGATAAAATAATCAAATAACAAACCAAAATAAAAACGCGTAAAGCAAGGTAAAATAAAATAAGATAAACCAACATAAAATAGAATAAGAAGAAATAACCCCAAAGAAAATAGAATAAAATCAAATACAGTCACATCACATGAAAGAAACAAAACTAAACTAACATAAACCAACAGAACAAGACGGAAAATAAAATAAAGTAAAATGAAGTAAAATCAAATGAAATCCAATCCTGTTTCTGCTTGTATCCTTTTTGATTTGTGTCCTCGAAAGTGTTTCTGGAGCTGTAAACCCCCTGGCATTTCAGGCAAATAGTGGTCTCCTTGTTATTCGCCTCATCGTGAGTGCAGGGAATAGAACAGGGATGAAGAGAAGAGTAGGGTTGAGTTGGAAGGGACCTGCAGCGATCCTTCAGGACTCTCTAGCTGAGGTGGAGACGACGAGCAGGAGCAAGGCAAAGGCTGAGAGGGCTGCCGTCACCTTCAGGAAAGGTATTGAGGGTGAAGGCCAAGGGAGGAGAAAAGCTCTGGAGTGCAGGGAAAAAGAGGGTCAAGAAGAGAAAAGGATTTGGGACTTCTTTCCCAGAAGAAGACCTCAGCATAAGCAGGGGAGTAGCAAATGTCCCTTGGTTTCATGGGTCAGGAACGGCGAGGCCATCCTGCACGTGCTCTCCGTCTCTGCACAGTTCATGCAGAGGGAACCCAAAGCCTTGCTTTCACCTCTGGCATCCCCACAACCAAATGAATGCAGATGGGACAAAGAGCCTTCACGACGTCGTCTGAATGTCCAGATGTATTTAGCGGGACGCCCAGCAGCTGTGCCCAGGGCATGGCCAGCAAGGGCAGGGACAGCCCCCTGAGCCTCCTGGGCCCAGGGACTGCCTCGGGGCCAGCAGCCCAGAGGCCTTCCTGGGAAGGATGCTGGGCGGAGGGCCGGCGGGCGGGGCTGCGCAGGGGGGGCCCCGTCCCCCCCGTGTCACAGTGCCAGCGCCCGGCAACGCAGCAGTCACCATGCCCCGGGGCAGCATAAAAGGGAGCACGCTCCCGCGCCGCGCTGCCATAGCTGGCCTGGGGGCAGCCCCAAGACGGGCGAGAGGAAGTCCTTGAGGAGGCGGTGGAATTACTTGGCGAGGGCTGAGGGAGGAAGGCCGGAGGAGGCTCGACGAGGCTGCTGGAGACGAGAAGAACCCCCAAGAGCTGGAGGTTGGTGAGGCTGGCTGGCCTTTTCAGCTGGCTAGCAGTGGCAAGAGCAAGGGAATGCCTTCTTGAGGAGCACTGCAGAGCTCGCCATCCTCATCCCCTGCGGAGCCAGTGGCAGCAGCCGTGAGGAACGGGATGCAGAGATGTTGGCGGGGGTGCCGGTGCTTTGGAGCAGCCACTGGTGCCTTGCCAGGCGCAGGAAGGATGGTTGTCCCGCAGATGGATCAGGCCGGGGGCGTTTTGCCCCTCTGGGAAGGCCCTGAGGTGGCAGCAGGTGGAGGGAGAATCGGGGTTGGGCATCTCCTGGGAGGCGTGAGCAGCCTGCGGGCTGAGGAGGCAGGTCTTGCTCACGTGCTCAGGGAATAGCCAATCGCCGGCGACGCTGGGGTCAGGAAGGAATTTTCCCCCGGGGCAGATTGGCTCTGGTGCCCGGGGGTTTTTTGCCTTCCTCTGCAGCATTGAGCATAAGCACTTGTCAGGGCTCCTCTGGGCCATTTTGGCTGGGTTACTGCCTGTTGCTCATGCACCACGAAGGTGGCCTCTCGTGCCCTGCAGCTGCGGGGAGGAAGGCTTTTTTCCCCCCACGGTGGGCTAGCAAGTGTCCCCGGGGGTTTTTTGCCTTCCTCTGCAGCACTGAGCACGGCCCCCTTGCCAGGGCTCCTTTGGGCCGTTTTGGCTAGGTGCCTGCTGCTCCTGCTCCACCAAGGTGGCCCTCGTGCCCCGCAGGCGGGGGGAGGACGCTTTCTAGACTCGCAGGGCGGACGCCCAGGGCGGCCCCCGGGGGTTGCTGCTCCTCCTCCATAGCATTGAGCGCAGCCCCTTGTCAGGGCTCCTCTGGGCCCTTTGGGCTCAGTTCTTGCCCGCTGCTCTTGCACCTGCGAGGCGCCCCTCGTGCCCTGGCGCTCCCTGGCTCTTTTGCCCGTTGCAGGTTTGGAGCAGGAGGGAGCTCTGCTCTTCCCTTGGCTGCGTTTCCCGAGGTGTCCTTGCTTGTGCAAAACAGCCTGTGCTTGGAAGGGCTGCAGGCTTGCTGCACCATGCGGAGCTGCCGCTTTTCAGCTCTCCCTGCATGCGATGCAAGCGCAGGGCAGGCAGGAGAGCGCTTTTCAGGCCTCCCTGGCCAAGAAGCACAGCGGAGCGAATTTTGGAAGGCAAAAGGGGTGCTTGTCATCGACACGTGTCCTACTTGTGAAAATAGCCCAGGGCAGCACACCCCTTCTCTTCTGGTACTTTTCGGTGTGTGGTCGGTCCCCATCCTCCTTCTTCAAGTTCTTCTGCACTGTTGAGAAACGAGGGACTGCTTGGCCTGTCTTCCTGCTGCTCCTTTCTGCAGCTTTCCTTTGCCAGACTGCAAGGGATGCTTTTTCAAACTAAACCGAAGAACACATCAGCCTGCTCCTGGCTGCACATGCGCATGCTTTTAATGCTTGTGAGCATCAGCTCTGAAAGAGATTCAGCAAAATAGCCTAAAAGAGCCTAAACCAAAATAAGATCAAATCAAATGATAAAATAATCAAATAACAAACCAAAATAAAAACGCGTAAAGCAAGGTAAAATAAAATAAGATAAACCAACATAAAATAGAATAAGAAGAAATAACCCCAAAGAAAATAGAATAAAATCAAATACAGTCACATCACATGAAAGAAACAGAACTAAACTAACATAAACCAACAGAACAAGACGGAAAATAAAATAAAGTAAAATGAAGTAAAATCAAATGAAATCCAATCCTGTTTCTGCTTGTATCCTTTTTGATTTGTGTCCTCGAAAGTGTTTCTGGAGCTGTAAACCCCCTGGCATTTCAGGCAAATAGTGGTCTCCTTGTTATTCGCCTCATCGTGAGTGCAGGGAATAGAACAGGGATGAAGAGAAGAGTAGGGTTGAGTTGGAAGGGACCTGCAGCGATCCTTCAGGACTCTCTAGCTGAGGTGGAGACGACGAGCAGGAGCAAGGCAAAGGCTGAGAGGGCTGCCGTCACCTTCAGGAAAGGTATTGAGGGTGAAGGCCAAGGGAGGAGAAAAGCTCTGGAGTGCAGGGAAAAAGAGGGTCAAGAAGAGAAAAGGATTTGGGACTTCTTTCCCAGAAGAAGACCTCAGCATAAGCAGGGGAGTAGCAAATGTCCCTTGGTGCATGGGTCAGGAACGGCGAGGCCATCCTGCACGTGCTCTCCGTCTCTGCACAGTTCATGCAGAGGGAACCCAAAGCCTTGCTTTCACCTCTGGCATCCCCACAACCAAATGAATGCAGATGGGACAAAGAGCCTTCACGACGTCGTCTGAATGTCCAGATGTATTTAGCGGGACGCCCAGCAGCTGTGCCCAGGGCATGGCCAGCAAGGGCAGGGACAGCCCCCTGAGCCTCCTGGGCCCAGGGACTGCCTCGGGGCCAGCAGCCCAGAGGCCTTCCTGGGAAGGATGCTGGGCGGAGGGCCGGCGGGCGGGGCTGCGCAGGGGGGGGGGCCCGTCACCCCCGTGTCACAGTGCCAGCGCCCGGCAACGCAGCAGTCACCATGCCCCGGGGCAGCATAAAAGGGAGCACGCTCCCGCGCCGCGCTGCCATAGCTGGCCTGGGGGCAGCCCCAAGACGGGCGAGAGGAAGTCCTTGAGGAGGCGGTGGAATTACTTGGCGAGGGCTGAGGGAGGAAGGCCGGAGGAGGCTCGACGAGGCTGCTGGAGACGAGAAGAACCCCCAAGAGCTGGAGGTTGGTGAGGCTGGCTGGCCTTTTCAGCTGGCTAGCAGTGGCAAGAGCAAGGGAATGCCTTCTTGAGGAGCACTGCAGAGCTCGCCATCCTCATCCCCTGCGGAGCCAGTGGCAGCAGCCGTGAGGAACGGGATGCAGAGATGTTGGCGGGGGTGCCGGTGCTTTGGAGCAGCCACTGGTGCCTTGCCAGGCGCAGGAAGGATGGTTGTCCCGCAGATGGATCAGGCCGGGGGCGTTTTGCCCCTCTGGGAAGGCCCTGAGGTGGCAGCAGGTGGAGGGAGAATCGGGGTTGGGCATCTCCTGGGAGGCGTGAGCAGCCTGCGGGCTGAGGAGGCAGGTCTTGCTCACGTGCTCAGGGAATAGCCCATGGCCGGCGACGCTGGGGTCAGGAAGGAATTTTCCCCCGGGGCAGATTGGCTCTGGTGCCCGGGGGTTTTTTGCCTTCCTCTGCAGCATTGAGCATAAGCACTTGTCAGGGCTCCTCTGGGCCATTTTGGCTGGGTTACTGCCTGTTGCTCATGCACCACGAAGGTGGCCTCTCGTGCCCTGCAGCTGCGGGGAGGAAGGCTTTTTTCCCCCCACGGTGGGCTAGCAAGTGTCCCTGGGGGTTTTTTGCCTTCCTCTGCAGCATTGAGCACGGCCCCTTGCCAGGGCTCCTTTGGGCCCTTTTGGCTAGGTGCCTGCTGCTCCTGCTCCACCAAGGTGGCCCTCGTGCCCCGCAGGCGGGGGGAGGACGCTTTCTAGACTCGCAGGGCAGACGCCCAGGGTGGCCCCCGGGGGTTGCTGCTTCTCCTCTGCAGCATTGAGCGCAGCCCCTCGTCAGGGCTCCTCTGGGCCCTTTGGGCTCAGTTCTTGCCCTCTGCTCTTGCACCTGCGAGGCGCCACTCGTGCCCTGGCGCTCCCTGGCTCTTTTGCCCATTGCAGGTTTGGAGCAGGAGCGAGCTCTGCTCTTCCCTTGGCTCCGTTTCCCGAGGTGTTCTTGCTTGTGCAAAACAGCCTGTGCTTGGAAGGGCTGCAGGCTTGCTGCACCATGCGGAGCTGCCGCTTTTCAGCTCTCCCTGCATGCGATGCAAGCGCAGGGCAGGCAGGAGAGCGCTTTTCAGGCCTCCCTGGCCAAGAAGCACAGCGGAGCAAGTTTGGGAAGGCAAAAGGGGTGCTTGTCATCGACACGTCTCCTACTTGTGAAAATAGCCCAGGGCACCCCACCCCTCCTCTTCTGGTACTTTTCGGTGTGTGGTCGGTCCCCATCCTCCTTCTTCAAGTTCTTCTGCACTGTTGAGAAACGAGGGACTGCTTGGCCTGTCTTCCTGCTGCTCCTTTCTGCACCTTTCCTTTGCCAGACTGCAAGGGATGCTTTTTCAAACTAAACCGAAGAACACATCAGCCTGCTCCTGGCTGCACATGCGCATGGTGTTAATGCTTGTGAGCATCGGCTCTGAAAGAGATTCAGCCAAATAGCCTAAAAGAGCCTAAACCAAAATAAGATCAAATCAAATGATAAAATAATCAAATAACAAACCAAAATAAAAACGCGTCAAGCAAGGTAAAATAAAATAAGATAAACCAACATAAAATAGAATAAGAAGAAATAACCCCAAAGAAAATAGAATAAAATCAAATACAGTCACATCACATGAAAGAAACAAAACTAAACTAACATAAACCAACAGAACAAGACGGAAAATAAAATAAAGTAAAATGAAGTAAAATCAAATGAAATCCAATCCTGTTTCTGCTTGTATCCTTTTTGATTTGTGTCCTCGAAAGTGTTTCTGGAGCTGTAAACCCCCTGGCATTTCAGGCAAATAGTGGTCTCCTTGTTATTCGCCTCATCGTGAGTGCAGGGAATAGAACAGGGATGAAGAGAAGAGTAGGGTTGAGTTGGAAGGGACCTGCAGCGATCCTTCAGGACTCTCTAGCTGAGGTGGAGACGACGAGCAGGAGCAAGGCAAAGGCTGAGAGGGCTGCCGTCACCTTCAGGAAAGGTATTGAGGGTGAAGGCCAAGGGAGGAGAAAAGCTCTGGAGTGCAGGGAAAAAGAGGGTCAAGAAGAGAAAAGGATTTGGGACTTCTTTCCCAGAAGAAGACCTCAGCATAAGCAGGGGAGTAGCAAATGTCCCTTGGTTTCATGGGTCAGGAACGGCGAGGCCATCCTGCACGTGCTCTCCGTCTCTGCACAGTTCATGCAGAGGGAACCCAAAGCCTTGCTTTCACCTCTGGCATCCCCACAACCAAATGAATGCAGATGGGACAAAGAGCCTTCACGACGTCGTCTGAATGTCCAGATGTATTTAGCGGGACGCCCAGCAGCTGTGCCCAGGGCATGGCCAGCAAGGGCAGGGACAGCCCCCTGAGCCTCCTGGGCCCAGGGACTGCCTCGGGGCCAGCAGCCCAGAGGCCTTCCTGGGAAGGATGCTGGGCGGAGGGCCGGCGGGCGGGGCTGCGCAGGGGGGGCCCCGTCCCCCCCGTGTCACAGTGCCAGCGCCCGGCAACGCAGCAGTCACCATGCCCCGGGGCAGCATAAAAGGGAGCACGCTCCCGCGCCGCGCTGCCATAGCTGGCCTGGGGGCAGCCCCAAGACGGGCGAGAGGAAGTCCTTGAGGAGGCGGTGGAATTACTTGGCGAGGGCTGAGGGAGGAAGGCCGGAGGAGGCTCGACGAGGCTGCTGGAGACGAGAAGAACCCCCAAGAGCTGGAGGTTGGTGAGGCTGGCTGGCCTTTTCAGCTGGCTAGCAGTGGCAAGAGCAAGGGAATGCCTTCTTGAGGAGCACTGCAGAGCTCGCCATCCTCATCCCCTGCGGAGCCAGTGGCAGCAGCCGTGAGGAACGGGATGCAGAGATGTTGGCGGGGGTGCCGGTGCTTTGGAGCAGCCACTGGTGCCTTGCCAGGCGCAGGAAGGATGGTTGTCCCGCAGATGGATCAGGCCGGGGGCGTTTTGCCCCTCTGGGAAGGCCCTGAGGTGGCAGCAGGTGGAGGGAGAATCGGGGTTGGGCATCTCCTGGGAGGCGTGAGCAGCCTGCGGGCTGAGGAGGCAGGTCTTGCTCACGTGCTCAGGGAATAGCCAATCGCCGGCGACGCTGGGGTCAGGAAGGAATTTTCCCCCGGGGCAGATTGGCTCTGGTGCCCGGGGGTTTTTTGCCTTCCTCTGCAGCATTGAGCATAAGCACTTGTCAGGGCTCCTCTGGGCCATTTTGGCTGGGTTACTGCCTGTTGCTCATGCACCACGAAGGTGGCCTCTCGTGCCCTGCAGCTGCGGGGAGGAAGGCTTTTTTCCCCCCACGGTGGGCTAGCAAGTGTCCCCGGGGGTTTTTTGCCTTCCTCTGCAGCACTGAGCACGGCCCCTTGCCAGGGCTCCTTTGGGCCGTTTTGGCTAGGTGCCTGCTGCTCCTGCTCCACCAAGGTGGCCCTCGTGCCCCGCAGGCGGGGGGAGGACGCTTTCTAGACTCGCAGGGCGGACGCCCAGGGCGGCCCCCGGGGGTTGCTGCTCCTCCTCCATAGCATTGAGCGCAGCCCCTTGTCAGGGCTCCTCTGGGCCCTTTGGGCTCAGTTCTTGCCCGCTGCTCTTGCACCTGCGAGGCGCCCCTCGTGCCCTGGCGCTCCCTGGCTCTTTTGCCCGTTGCAGGTTTGGAGCAGGAGGGAGCTCTGCTCTTCCCTTGGCTGCGTTTCCCGAGGTGTCCTTGCTTGTGCAAAACAGCCTGTGCTTGGAAGGGCTGCAGGCTTGCTGCACCATGCGGAGCTGCCGCTTTTCAGCTCTCCCTGCATGCGATGCAAGCGCAGGGCAGGCAGGAGAGCGCTTTTCAGGCCTCCCTGGCCAAGAAGCACAGCGGAGCGAATTTTGGAAGGCAAAAGGGGTGCTTGTCATCGACACGTGTCCTACTTGTGAAAATAGCCCAGGGCAGCACACCCCTTCTCTTCTGGTACTTTTCGGTGTGTGGTCGGTCCCCATCCTCCTTCTTCAAGTTCTTCTGCACTGTTGAGAAACGAGGGACTGCTTGGCCTGTCTTCCTGCTGCTCCTTTCTGCAGCTTTCCTTTGCCAGACTGCAAGGGATGCTTTTTCAAACTAAACCGAAGAACACATCAGCCTGCTCCTGGCTGCACATGCGCATGCTTTTAATGCTTGTGAGCATCAGCTCTGAAAGAGATTCAGCAAAATAGCCTAAAAGAGCCTAAACCAAAATAAGATCAAATCAAATGATAAAATAATCAAATAACAAACCAAAATAAAAACGCGTAAAGCAAGGTAAAATAAAATAAGATAAACCAACATAAAATAGAATAAGAAGAAATAACCCCAAAGAAAATAGAATAAAATCAAATACAGTCACATCACATGAAAGAAACAGAACTAAACTAACATAAACCAACAGAACAAGACGGAAAATAAAATAAAGTAAAATGAAGTAAAATCAAATGAAATCCAATCCTGTTTCTGCTTGTATCCTTTTTGATTTGTGTCCTCGAAAGTGTTTCTGGAGCTGTAAACCCCCTGGCATTTCAGGCAAATAGTGGTCTCCTTGTTATTCGCCTCATCGTGAGTGCAGGGAATAGAACAGGGATGAAGAGAAGAGTAGGGTTGAGTTGGAAGGGACCTGCAGCGATCCTTCAGGACTCTCTAGCTGAGGTGGAGACGACGAGCAGGAGCAAGGCAAAGGCTGAGAGGGCTGCCGTCACCTTCAGGAAAGGTATTGAGGGTGAAGGCCAAGGGAGGAGAAAAGCTCTGGAGTGCAGGGAAAAAGAGGGTCAAGAAGAGAAAAGGATTTGGGACTTCTTTCCCAGAAGAAGACCTCAGCATAAGCAGGGGAGTAGCAAATGTCCCTTGGTGCATGGGTCAGGAACGGCGAGGCCATCCTGCACGTGCTCTCCGTCTCTGCACAGTTCATGCAGAGGGAACCCAAAGCCTTGCTTTCACCTCTGGCATCCCCACAACCAAATGAATGCAGATGGGACAAAGAGCCTTCACGACGTCGTCTGAATGTCCAGATGTATTTAGCGGGACGCCCAGCAGCTGTGCCCAGGGCATGGCCAGCAAGGGCAGGGACAGCCCCCTGAGCCTCCTGGGCCCAGGGACTGCCTCGGGGCCAGCAGCCCAGAGGCCTTCCTGGGAAGGATGCTGGGCGGAGGGCCGGCGGGCGGGGCTGCGCAGGGGGGGGGCCCGTCACCCCCGTGTCACAGTGCCAGCGCCCGGCAACGCAGCAGTCACCATGCCCCGGGGCAGCATAAAAGGGAGCACGCTCCCGCGCCGCGCTGCCATAGCTGGCCTGGGGGCAGCCCCAAGACGGGCGAGAGGAAGTCCTTGAGGAGGCGGTGGAATTACTTGGCGAGGGCTGAGGGAGGAAGGCCGGAGGAGGCTCGACGAGGCTGCTGGAGACGAGAAGAACCCCCAAGAGCTGGAGGTTGGTGAGGCTGGCTGGCCTTTTCAGCTGGCTAGCAGTGGCAAGAGCAAGGGAATGCCTTCTTGAGGAGCACTGCAGAGCTCGCCATCCTCATCCCCTGCGGAGCCAGTGGCAGCAGCCGTGAGGAACGGGATGCAGAGATGTTGGCGGGGGTGCCGGTGCTTTGGAGCAGCCACTGGTGCCTTGCCAGGCGCAGGAAGGATGGTTGTCCCGCAGATGGATCAGGCCGGGGGCGTTTTGCCCCTCTGGGAAGGCCCTGAGGTGGCAGCAGGTGGAGGGAGAATCGGGGTTGGGCATCTCCTGGGAGGCGTGAGCAGCCTGCGGGCTGAGGAGGCAGGTCTTGCTCACGTGCTCAGGGAATAGCCCATGGCCGGCGACGCTGGGGTCAGGAAGGAATTTTCCCCCGGGGCAGATTGGCTCTGGTGCCCGGGGGTTTTTTGCCTTCCTCTGCAGCATTGAGCATAAGCACTTGTCAGGGCTCCTCTGGGCCATTTTGGCTGGGTTACTGCCTGTTGCTCATGCACCACGAAGGTGGCCTCTCGTGCCCTGCAGCTGCGGGGAGGAAGGCTTTTTTCCCCCCACGGTGGGCTAGCAAGTGTCCCTGGGGGTTTTTTGCCTTCCTCTGCAGCATTGAGCACGGCCCCTTGCCAGGGCTCCTTTGGGCCCTTTTGGCTAGGTGCCTGCTGCTCCTGCTCCACCAAGGTGGCCCTCGTGCCCCGCAGGCGGGGGGAGGACGCTTTCTAGACTCGCAGGGCAGACGCCCAGGGTGGCCCCCGGGGGTTGCTGCTTCTCCTCTGCAGCATTGAGCGCAGCCCCTCGTCAGGGCTCCTCTGGGCCCTTTGGGCTCAGTTCTTGCCCTCTGCTCTTGCACCTGCGAGGCGCCACTCGTGCCCTGGCGCTCCCTGGCTCTTTTGCCCATTGCAGGTTTGGAGCAGGAGCGAGCTCTGCTCTTCCCTTGGCTCCGTTTCCCGAGGTGTTCTTGCTTGTGCAAAACAGCCTGTGCTTGGAAGGGCTGCAGGCTTGCTGCACCATGCGGAGCTGCCGCTTTTCAGCTCTCCCTGCATGCGATGCAAGCGCAGGGCAGGCAGGAGAGCGCTTTTCAGGCCTCCCTGGCCAAGAAGCACAGCGGAGCAAGTTTGGGAAGGCAAAAGGGGTGCTTGTCATCGACACGTCTCCTACTTGTGAAAATAGCCCAGGGCACCCCACCCCTCCTCTTCTGGTACTTTTCGGTGTGTGGTCGGTCCCCATCCTCCTTCTTCAAGTTCTTCTGCACTGTTGAGAAACGAGGGACTGCTTGGCCTGTCTTCCTGCTGCTCCTTTCTGCACCTTTCCTTTGCCAGACTGCAAGGGATGCTTTTTCAAACTAAACCGAAGAACACATCAGCCTGCTCCTGGCTGCACATGCGCATGGTGTTAATGCTTGTGAGCATCGGCTCTGAAAGAGATTCAGCCAAATAGCCTAAAAGAGCCTAAACCAAAATAAGATCAAATCAAATGATAAAATAATCAAATAACAAACCAAAATAAAAACGCGTCAAGCAAGGTAAAATAAAATAAGATAAACCAACATAAAATAGAATAAGAAGAAATAACCCCAAAGAAAATAGAATAAAATCAAATACAGTCACATCACATGAAAGAAACAAAACTAAACTAACATAAACCAACAGAACAAGACGGAAAATAAAATAAAGTAAAATGAAGTAAAATCAAATGAAATCCAATCCTGTTTCTGCTTGTATCCTTTTTGATTTGTGTCCTCGAAAGTGTTTCTGGAGCTGTAAACCCCCTGGCATTTCAGGCAAATAGTGGTCTCCTTGTTATTCGCCTCATCGTGAGTGCAGGGAATAGAACAGGGATGAAGAGAAGAGTAGGGTTGAGTTGGAAGAGACCTGCAGCGATCCTTCAGGACTCTCTAGCTGAGGTGGAGACGACGAGCAGGAGCAAGGCAAAGGCTGAGAGGGCTGCCGTCACCTTCAGGAAAGGTATTGAGGGTGAAGGCCAAGGGAGGAGAAAAGCTCTGGAGTGCAGGGAAAAAGAGGGTCAAGAAGAGAAAAGGATTTGGGACTTCTTTCCCAGAAGAAGACCTCAGCATAAGCAGGGGAGTAGCAAATGTCCCTTGGTGCATGGGTCAGGAACGGCGAGGCCATCCTGCACGTGCTCTCCGTCTCTGCCCAGTTCACGCCGAGGGAACCCAAAGCCTTGCTTTCACCTCTGGCATCCCCACAACCAAATGAATGCAGATGGGACAAAGAGCCTTCACGACGTCGTCTGAATGTCCAGATGTATTTAGCGGGACGCCCAGCAGCTGTGCCCAGGGCATGGCCAGCAAGGGCAGGGACAGCCCCCTGAGCCTCCTGGGCCCAGGGACTGCCTCGGGGCCAGCAGCCCAGAGGCCTTCCTGGGAAGGATGCTGGGCGGAGGGCCGGCGGGCGGGGCTGCGCAGGGGGGGCCCCGTCCCCCCCGTGTCACAGTGCCAGTGCCCGGCAACGCAGCAGTCACCATGCCCCGGGGCAGCATAAAAGGGAGCACGCTCCCGCGTCGCGCTGCCATAGCTGGCCTGGGGGCAGCCCCAAGACGGGCGAGAGGAAGTCCTTGAGGAGGCAGTGGAATTACTTGGCGAGGGCTGAGGGAGGAAGGCCGGAGGAGGCTCGACGAGGCTGCTGGAGACGAGAAGAACCCCCAAGAGCTGGAGGTTGGTGAGGCTGGCTGGCCTTTTCAGCTGGCTAGCAGTGGCAAGAGCAAGGGAATGCCTTCTTGAGGAGCACTGCAGAGCTCGCCATCCTCATCCCCTGCGGAGCCAGTGTCAGCAGCCGTGAGGAATGGGATGCAGAGATGTTGGCGGGGGTGCCGGTGCTTTGGAGCAGCCACTGGTGCCTTGCCAGGCGCAGGAAGGATGGTTGTCCCGCAGATGGATCAGGCCGGGGGCGTTTTGCCCCTCTGGGAAGGCCCTGAGGTGGCAGCAGGTGGAGGGAGAATCGGGGTTGGGCATCTCCTGGGAGGCGTGAGCAGCCTGCGGGCCGAGGAGGCAGGTCTTGCTCACGTGCTCAGGGAATAGCCCATCGCAGATGACGCTGGGGTCAGGAAGGAATTTTCCCCCGGGGCAGATTGGCTCTGGTGCCCGGGGGTTTTTTGCCTTCCTCTGCAGCATTGAGCATAAGCACTTGTCAGGGCTCCTCTGGGCCAGTTTGGCTGGGTTACTGCCTGTTGCTCATGCACCACGAAGGTGGCCTCTCGTGCCCTGCAGCTGCGGGGAGGAAGGCTTTTTTCCCCCCACGGTGGGCTAGCAAGTGTCCCCGGGGGTTTTTTGCCTTCCTCTGCAGCACTGAGCACGGCCCCTTGCCAGGGCTCCTTTGGGCCCTTTTGGCTAGGTGCCTGCTGCTCCTGCTCCACCAAGGTGGCCCTCGTGCCCCGCAGGCGGGGGGAGGACGCTTTCTAGACTCGCAGGGCGGACGCCCAGGGCGGCCCCCGGGGGTTGCTGCTCCTCCTCCATAGCATTGAGCGCAGCCCCTTGTCAGGGCTCCTCTGGGCCCTTTGGGCTCAGTTCTTGCCCGCTGCTCTTGCACCTGCGAGGCGCCCCTCGTGCCCTGGCGCTCCCTGGCTCTTTTGCCCATTGCAGGTTTGGAGCAGGAGCGAGCTCTGCTCTTCCCTTGGCTGCGTTTCCCGAGGTGTCCTTGCTTGTGCAAAACAGCCTGTGCTTGGAAGGGCTGCAGGCTTGCTGCACCATGCGGAGCTGCCGCTTTTCAGCTCTCCCTGCATGCGATGCAAGCGCAGGGCAGGCAGGAGAGCGCTTTTCAGGCCTCCCTGGCCAAGAAGCACAGCGGAGCAAGTTTGGGAAGGCAAAAGGGGTGCTTGTCATCGACACGTGTCCTACTTGTGAAAATAGCCCAGGGCACCCCATCCCTCCTCTTCTTCTGCTTTTCGGTGCGTGGTCGGTCCCCATCCTCCTTCTTCAAGTTCTTCTGCACTGTTGAGAAACGAGGGACTGCTTGGCCTGTCTTCCTGCTGCTCCTTTCTGCAGCTTTCCTTTGCCAGACTGCAAGGGATGCTTTTTCAAACTGAACCGAAGAACACATCAGCCTGCTCCTGGCTGCACATGCGCATTGTGTTAATGCTCGTGAGCATCGGCTCTGAAAGAGATTCAGCCAAATAGCCTAAAAGAGCCTAAACCAAAATAAGATCAAATCAAATGATAAAATAATCAAATAACAAACCAAAATAAAAACGCGTCAAGCAAGGTAAAATAAAATAAGATAAACCAACATAAAATAGAATAAGAAGAAATAACCCCAAAGAAAATAGAATAAAATCAAATACAGTCACATCACATGAAAGAAACGAAACTAAACTCACGTAAACCAACAGAACAAGACGGAAAATAAAATAAAGTAAAATGAAGTAAAATCAAATGAAATCCAATCCTGTTTCTGCTTGTATCCTTTTTGATTTGTGTCCTCGAAAGTGTTTCTGGAGCTGTAAACCCCCTGGCATTTCAGGCAAATAGTGGTCTCCTTGTTATTCGCCTCATCGTCAGTGCAGGGAATAGAACACAAGTGAAGAGAAGAGAAGGGTTGAGTTGGAAGGGACCTGCAGCGATCCTTCAGGACTCTCTAGCTGAGGTGGAGACGACGAGCAGGAGCAAGGCAAAGGCTGAGAGGGCTGCCGTCACCTTCAGGAAAGGTATTGAGGGTGAAGGCCAAGGGAGGAGAAAAGCTCTGGAGTGCAGGGAAAAAGAGGGTCAAGAAGAGAAAAGGATTTGGGACTTCTTTCCCAGAAGAAGACCTCAGCATAAGCAGGGGAGTAGCAAATGTCCCTTGGTGCATGGGTCAGGAACGGCGAGGCCATCCTGCACGTGCTCTCCGTCTCTGCACAGTTCATGCAGAGGGAACCCAAAGCCTTGCTTTCACCTCTGGCATCCCCACAACCAAATGAATGCAGATGGGACAAAGAGCCTTCACGACGTCGTCTGAATGTCCAGATGTATTTAGCGGGACGCCCAGCAGCTGTGCCCAGGGCATGGCCAGCAAGGGCAGGGACAGCCCCCTGAGCCTCCTGGGCCCAGGGACTGCCTCGGGGCCAGCAGCCCAGAGGCCTTCCTGGGAAGGATGCTGGGCGGAGGGCCGGCGGGCGGGGCTGCGCAGGGGGGGGGCCCGTCACCCCCGTGTCACAGTGCCAGCGCCCGGCAACGCAGCAGTCACCATGCCCCGGGGCAGCATAAAAGGGAGCACGCTCCCGCGCCGCGCTGCCATAGCTGGCCTGGGGGCAGCCCCAAGACGGGCGAGAGGAAGTCCTTGAGGAGGCGGTGGAATTACTTGGCGAGGGCTGAGGGAGGAAGGCCGGAGGAGGCTCGACGAGGCTGCTGGAGACGAGAAGAACCCCCAAGAGCTGGAGGTTGGTGAGGCTGGCTGGCCTTTTCAGCTGGCTAGCAGTGGCAAGAGCAAGGGAATGCCTTCTTGAGGAGCACTGCAGAGCTCGCCATCCTCATCCCCTGCGGAGCCAGTGGCAGCAGCCGTGAGGAACGGGATGCAGAGATGTTGGCGGGGGTGCCGGTGCTTTGGAGCAGCCACTGGTGCCTTGCCAGGCGCAGGAAGGATGGTTGTCCCGCAGATGGATCAGGCCGGGGGCGTTTTGCCCCTCTGGGAAGGCCCTGAGGTGGCAGCAGGTGGAGGGAGAATCGGGGTTGGGCATCTCCTGGGAGGCGTGAGCAGCCTGCGGGCTGAGGAGGCAGGTCTTGCTCACGTGCTCAGGGAATAGCCCATGGCCGGCGACGCTGGGGTCAGGAAGGAATTTTCCCCCGGGGCAGATTGGCTCTGGTGCCCGGGGGTTTTTTGCCTTCCTCTGCAGCATTGAGCATAAGCACTTGTCAGGGCTCCTCTGGGCCAGTTTGGCTGGGTTACTGCCTGTTGCTCATGCACTACGAAGGTGGCCTCTCGTGCCCTGCAGCTGCGGGGAGGAAGGCTTTTTTCCCCCCACGGTGGGCTAGCAAGTGTCCCTGGGGGTTTTTTGCCTTCCTCTGCAGCATTGAGCACGGCCCCTTGCCAGGGCTCCTTTGGGCCCTTTTGGCTAGGTGCCTGCTGCTCCTGCTCCACCAAGGTGGCCCTCGTGCCCCGCAGGCGGGGGGAGGACGCTTTCTAGACTCGCAGGGCAGACGCCCAGGGTGGCCCCCGGGGGTTGCTGCTTCTCCTCTGCAGCATTGAGCGCAGCCCCTCGTCAGGGCTCCTCTGGGCCCTTTGGGCTCAGTTCTTGCCCTCTGCTCTTGCACCTGCGAGGCGCCACTCGTGCCCTGGCGCTCCCTGGCTCTTTTGCCCATTGCAGGTTTGGAGCAGGAGCGAGCTCTGCTCTTCCCTTGGCTCCGTTTCCCGAGGTGTTCTTGCTTGTGCAAAACAGCCTGTGCTTGGAAGGGCTGCAGGCTTGCTGCACCATGCGGAGCTGCCGCTTTTCAGCTCTCCCTGCATGCGATGCAAGCGCAGGGCAGGCAGGAGAGCGCTTTTCAGGCCTCCCTGGCCAAGAAGCACAGCGGAGCAAGTTTGGGAAGGCAAAAGGGGTGCTTGTCATCGACACGTGTCCTACTTGTGAAAATAGCCCAGGGCACCCCATCCCTCCTCTTCTTCTGCTTTTCGGTGCGTGGTCGGTCCCCATCCTCCTTCTTCAAGTTCTTCTGCACTGTTGAGAAACGAGGGACTGCTTGGCCTGTCTTCCTGCTGCTCCTTTCTGCAGCTTTCCTTTGCCAGACTGCAAGGGATGCTTTTTCAAACTGAACCGAAGAACACATCAGCCTGCTCCTGGCTGCACATGCGCATTGTGTTAATGCTCGTGAGCATCGGCTCTGAAAGAGATTCAGCCAAATAGCCTAAAAGAGCCTAAACCAAAATAAGATCAAATCAAATGATAAAATAATCAAATAACAAACCAAAATAAAAACGCGTCAAGCAAGGTAAAATAAAATAAGATAAACCAACATAAAATAGAATAAGAAGAAATAACCCCAAAGAAAATAGAATAAAATCAAATACAGTCACATCACATGAAAGAAACGAAACTAAACTCACGTAAACCAACAGAACAAGACGGAAAATAAAATAAAGTAAAATGAAGTAAAATCAAATGAAATCCAATCCTGTTTCTGCTTGTATCCTTTTTGATTTGTGTCCTCGAAAGTGTTTCTGGAGCTGTAAACCCCCTGGCATTTCAGGCAAATAGTGGTCTCCTTGTTATTCGCCTCATCGTCAGTGCAGGGAATAGAACACAAGTGAAGAGAAGAGAAGGGTTGAGTTGGAAGGGACCTGCAGCGATCCTTCAGGACTCTCTAGCTGAGGTGGAGACGACGAGCAGGAGCAAGGCAAAGGCTGAGAGGGCTGCCGTCACCTTCAGGAAAGGTATTGAGGGTGAAGGCCAAGGGAGGAGAAAAGCTCTGGAGTGCAGGGAAAAAGAGGGTCAAGAAGAGAAAAGGATTTGGGACTTCTTTCCCAGAAGAAGACCTCAGCATAAGCAGGGGAGTAGCAAATGTCCCTTGGTGCATGGGTCAGGAACGGCGAGGCCATCCTGCACGTGCTCTCCGTCTCTGCACAGTTCATGCAGAGGGAACCCAAAGCCTTGCTTTCACCTCTGGCATCCCCACAACCAAATGAATGCAGATGGGACAAAGAGCCTTCACGACGTCGTCTGAATGTCCAGATGTATTTAGCGGGACGCCCAGCAGCTGTGCCCAGGGCATGGCCAGCAAGGGCAGGGACAGCCCCCTGAGCCTCCTGGGCCCAGGGACTGCCTCGGGGCCAGCAGCCCAGAGGCCTTCCTGGGAAGGATGCTGGGCGGAGGGCCGGCGGGCGGGGCTGCGCAGGGGGGGGGCCCGTCACCCCCGTGTCACAGTGCCAGCGCCCGGCAACGCAGCAGTCACCATGCCCCGGGGCAGCATAAAAGGGAGCACGCTCCCGCGCCGCGCTGCCATAGCTGGCCTGGGGGCAGCCCCAAGACGGGCGAGAGGAAGTCCTTGAGGAGGCGGTGGAATTACTTGGCGAGGGCTGAGGGAGGAAGGCCGGAGGAGGCTCGACGAGGCTGCTGGAGACGAGAAGAACCCCCAAGAGCTGGAGGTTGGTGAGGCTGGCTGGCCTTTTCAGCTGGCTAGCAGTGGCAAGAGCAAGGGAATGCCTTCTTGAGGAGCACTGCAGAGCTCGCCATCCTCATCCCCTGCGGAGCCAGTGGCAGCAGCCGTGAGGAACGGGATGCAGAGATGTTGGCGGGGGTGCCGGTGCTTTGGAGCAGCCACTGGTGCCTTGCCAGGCGCAGGAAGGATGGTTGTCCCGCAGATGGATCAGGCCGGGGGCGTTTTGCCCCTCTGGGAAGGCCCTGAGGTGGCAGCAGGTGGAGGGAGAATCGGGGTTGGGCATCTCCTGGGAGGCGTGAGCAGCCTGCGGGCTGAGGAGGCAGGTCTTGCTCACGTGCTCAGGGAATAGCCCATGGCCGGCGACGCTGGGGTCAGGAAGGAATTTTCCCCCGGGGCAGATTGGCTCTGGTGCCCGGGGGTTTTTTGCCTTCCTCTGCAGCATTGAGCATAAGCACTTGTCAGGGCTCCTCTGGGCCAGTTTGGCTGGGTTACTGCCTGTTGCTCATGCACTACGAAGGTGGCCTCTCGTGCCCTGCAGCTGCGGGGAGGAAGGCTTTTTTCCCCCCACGGTGGGCTAGCAAGTGTCCCTGGGGGTTTTTTGCCTTCCTCTGCAGCATTGAGCACGGCCCCTTGCCAGGGCTCCTTTGGGCCCTTTTGGCTAGGTGCCTGCTGCTCCTGCTCCACCAAGGTGGCCCTCGTGCCCCGCAGGCGGGGGGAGGACGCTTTCTAGACTCGCAGGGCAGACGCCCAGGGTGGCCCCCGGGGGTTGCTGCTTCTCCTCTGCAGCATTGAGCGCAGCCCCTCGTCAGGGCTCCTCTGGGCCCTTTGGGCTCAGTTCTTGCCCTCTGCTCTTGCACCTGCGAGGCGCCACTCGTGCCCTGGCGCTCCCTGGCTCTTTTGCCCATTGCAGGTTTGGAGCAGGAGCGAGCTCTGCTCTTCCCTTGGCTCCGTTTCCCGAGGTGTTCTTGCTTGTGCAAAACAGCCTGTGCTTGGAAGGGCTGCAGGCTTGCTGCACCATGCGGAGCTGCCGCTTTTCAGCTCTCCCTGCATGCGATGCAAGCGCAGGGCAGGCAGGAGAGCGCTTTTCAGGCCTCCCTGGCCAAGAAGCACAGCGGAGCAAGTTTGGGAAGGCAAAAGGGGTGCTTGTCATCGACACGTGTCCTACTTGTGAAAATAGCCCAGGGCACCCCACCCCTCCTCTTCTGGTACTTTTCGGTGTGTGGTCGGTCCCCATCCTCCTTCTTCAAGTTCTTCTGCACTGTTGAGAAACGAGGGACTGCTTGGCCTGTCTTCCTGCTGCTCCTTTCTGCGGCTTTCCTTTGCCAGACTGCAAGGGATGCTTTTTCAAACTAAACCGAAGAACACATCAGCCTGCTCCTGGCTGCACATGCGCATGGTGTTAATGCTTGTGAGCATCGGCTCTGAAAGAGATTCAGCCAAATAGCCTAAAAGAGCCTAAACCAAAATAAGATCAAATCAAATGATAAAATAATCAAATAACAAACCAAAATAAAAACGCGTCAAGCAAGGTAAAATAAAATAAGATAAACCAACATAAAATAGAATAAGAAGAAATAACCCCAAAGAAAATAGAATAAAATCAAATACAGTCACATCACATGAAAGAAACAAAACTAAACTAACATAAACCAACAGAACAAGACGGAAAATAAAATAAAGTAAAATGAAGTAAAATCAAATGAAATCCAATCCTGTTTCTGCTTGTATCCTTTTTGATTTGTGTCCTCGAAAGTGTTTCTGGAGCTGTAAACCCCCTGGCATTTCAGGCAAATAGTGGTCTCCTTGTTATTCGCCTCATCGTGAGTGCAGGGAATAGAACAGGGATGAAGAGAAGAGTAGGGTTGAGTTGGAAGAGACCTGCAGCGATCCTTCAGGACTCTCTAGCTGAGGTGGAGACGACGAGCAGGAGCAAGGCAAAGGCTGAGAGGGCTGCCGTCACCTTCAGGAAAGGTATTGAGGGTGAAGGCCAAGGGAGGAGAAAAGCTCTGGAGTGCAGGGAAAAAGAGGGTCAAGAAGAGAAAAGGATTTGGGACTTCTTTCCCAGAAGAAGACCTCAGCATAAGCAGGGGAGTAGCAAATGTCCCTTGGTGCATGGGTCAGGAACGGCGAGGCCATCCTGCACGTGCTCTCCGTCTCTGCCCAGTTCACGCCGAGGGAACCCAAAGCCTTGCTTTCACCTCTGGCATCCCCACAACCAAATGAATGCAGATGGGACAAAGAGCCTTCACGACGTCGTCTGAATGTCCAGATGTATTTAGCGGGACGCCCAGCAGCTGTGCCCAGGGCATGGCCAGCAAGGGCAGGGACAGCCCCCTGAGCCTCCTGGGCCCAGGGACTGCCTCGGGGCCAGCAGCCCAGAGGCCTTCCTGGGAAGGATGCTGGGCGGAGGGCCGGCGGGCGGGGCTGCGCAGGGGGGGCCCCGTCCCCCCCGTGTCACAGTGCCAGTGCCCGGCAACGCAGCAGTCACCATGCCCCGGGGCAGCATAAAAGGGAGCACGCTCCCGCGTCGCGCTGCCATAGCTGGCCTGGGGGCAGCCCCAAGACGGGCGAGAGGAAGTCCTTGAGGAGGCAGTGGAATTACTTGGCGAGGGCTGAGGGAGGAAGGCCGGAGGAGGCTCGACGAGGCTGCTGGAGACGAGAAGAACCCCCAAGAGCTGGAGGTTGGTGAGGCTGGCTGGCCTTTTCAGCTGGCTAGCAGTGGCAAGAGCAAGGGAATGCCTTCTTGAGGAGCACTGCAGAGCTCGCCATCCTCATCCCCTGCGGAGCCAGTGTCAGCAGCCGTGAGGAATGGGATGCAGAGATGTTGGCGGGGGTGCCGGTGCTTTGGAGCAGCCACTGGTGCCTTGCCAGGCGCAGGAAGGATGGTTGTCCCGCAGATGGATCAGGCCGGGGGCGTTTTGCCCCTCTGGGAAGGCCCTGAGGTGGCAGCAGGTGGAGGGAGAATCGGGGTTGGGCATCTCCTGGGAGGCGTGAGCAGCCTGCGGGCCGAGGAGGCAGGTCTTGCTCACGTGCTCAGGGAATAGCCCATCGCAGATGACGCTGGGGTCAGGAAGGAATTTTCCCCCGGGGCAGATTGGCTCTGGTGCCCGGGGGTTTTTTGCCTTCCTCTGCAGCATTGAGCATAAGCACTTGTCAGGGCTCCTCTGGGCCAGTTTGGCTGGGTTACTGCCTGTTGCTCATGCACCACGAAGGTGGCCTCTCGTGCCCTGCAGCTGCGGGGAGGAAGGCTTTTTTCCCCCCACGGTGGGCTAGCAAGTGTCCCCGGGGGTTTTTTGCCTTCCTCTGCAGCACTGAGCACGGCCCCTTGCCAGGGCTCCTTTGGGCCCTTTTGGCTAGGTGCCTGCTGCTCCTGCTCCACCAAGGTGGCCCTCGTGCCCCGCAGGCGGGGGGAGGACGCTTTCTAGACTCGCAGGGCGGACGCCCAGGGCGGCCCCCGGGGGTTGCTGCTCCTCCTCCATAGCATTGAGCGCAGCCCCTTGTCAGGGCTCCTCTGGGCCCTTTGGGCTCAGTTCTTGCCCGCTGCTCTTGCACCTGCGAGGCGCCCCTCGTGCCCTGGCGCTCCCTGGCTCTTTTGCCCATTGCAGGTTTGGAGCAGGAGCGAGCTCTGCTCTTCCCTTGGCTGCGTTTCCCGAGGTGTCCTTGCTTGTGCAAAACAGCCTGTGCTTGGAAGGGCTGCAGGCTTGCTGCACCATGCGGAGCTGCCGCTTTTCAGCTCTCCCTGCATGCGATGCAAGCGCAGGGCAGGCAGGAGAGCGCTTTTCAGGCCTCCCTGGCCAAGAAGCACAGCGGAGCAAGTTTGGGAAGGCAAAAGGGGTGCTTGTCATCGACACGTGTCCTACTTGTGAAAATAGCCCAGGGCACCCCATCCCTCCTCTTCTTCTGCTTTTCGGTGCGTGGTCGGTCCCCATCCTCCTTCTTCAAGTTCTTCTGCACTGTTGAGAAACGAGGGACTGCTTGGCCTGTCTTCCTGCTGCTCCTTTCTGCAGCTTTCCTTTGCCAGACTGCAAGGGATGCTTTTTCAAACTGAACCGAAGAACACATCAGCCTGCTCCTGGCTGCACATGCGCATTGTGTTAATGCTCGTGAGCATCGGCTCTGAAAGAGATTCAGCCAAATAGCCTAAAAGAGCCTAAACCAAAATAAGATCAAATCAAATGATAAAATAATCAAATAACAAACCAAAATAAAAACGCGTCAAGCAAGGTAAAATAAAATAAGATAAACCAACATAAAATAGAATAAGAAGAAATAACCCCAAAGAAAATAGAATAAAATCAAATACAGTAACATCACATGAAAGCAACGAAACTAAACTAACATAAACCAACAGAACAAGACGGAAAATAAAATAAAGTAAAATGAAGTAAAATCAAATGAAATCCAATTATGTTTCTGCTTGTATCCTTTTTGATTTGTGTCCTCGAAAGTGTTTCTGGAGCTGTAAACCCCCTGGCATTTCAGGCAAATAGTGGTCTCCTTGTTATTCGCCTCATCGTGAGTGCAGGGAATAGAACAGGGATGAAGAGAAGAGTAGGGTTGAGTTGGAAGGGACCTGCAGCGATCCTTCAGGACTCTCTAGCTGAGGTGGAGACGACGAGCAGGAGCAAGGCAAAGGCTGAGAGGGCTGCCGTCACCTTCAGGAAAGGTATTGAGGGTGAAGGCCAAGGGAGGAGAAAAGCTCTGGAGTGCAGGGAAAAAGAGGGTCAAGAAGAGAAAAGGATTTGGGACTTCTTTCCCAGAAGAAGACCTCAGCATAAGCAGGGGAGTAGCAAATGTCCCTTGGTGCATGGGTCAGGAACGGCGAGGCCATCCTGCACGTGCTCTCCGTCTCTGCCCAGTTCACGCCGAGGGAACCCAAAGCCTTGCTTTCACCTCTGGCATCCCCACAACCAAATGAATGCAGATGGGACAAAGAGCCTTCACGACGTCGTCTGAATGTCCAGATGTATTTAGCGGGACGCCCAGCAGCTGTGCCCAGGGCATGGCCAGCAAGGGCAGGGACAGCCCCCTGAGCCTCCTGGGCCCAGGGACTGCCTCGGGGCCAGCAGCCCAGAGGCCTTCCTGGGAAGGATGCTGGGGAGAGGGCCGGCAGGCGGGGCTGCGCAGGGGGGGCCCCGTCACCCCCGTGTCACAGTGCCAGCGCCCGGCAACGCAGCAGTCACCATGCCCCGGGGCAGCATAAAAGGGAGCACGCTCCCGCGCCGCGCTGCCATAGCTGGCCTGGGGGCAGCCCCAAGACGGGCGAGAGGAAGTCCTTGAGGAGGCGGTGGAATTACTTGGCGAGGGCTGAGGGAGGAAGGCCGGAGGAGGCTCGACGAGGCTGCTGGAGACGAGAAGAACCCCCAAGAGCTGGAGGTTGGTGAGGCTGGCTGGCCTTTTCAGCTGGCTAGCAGTGGCAAGAGCAAGGGAATGCCTTCTTGAGGAGCACTGCAGAGCTCGCCATCCTCATCCCCTGCGGAGCCAGTGGCAGCAGCCGTGAGGAACGGGATGCAGAGATGTTGGCGGGGGTGCCGGTGCTTTGGAGCAGCCACTGGTGCCTTGCCAGGCGCAGGAAGGATGGTTGTCCCGCAGATGGATCAGGCCGGGGGCGTTTTGCCCCTCTGGGAAGGCCCTGAGGTGGCAGCAGGTGGAGGGAGAATCGGGGTTGGGCATCTCCTGGGAGGCGTGAGCAGCCTGCGGGCCGAGGAGGCAGGTCTTGCTCACGTGCTCAGGGAATAGCCCATCGCAGATGACGCTGGGGTCAGGAAGGAATTTTCCCCCGGGGCAGATTGGCTCTGGTGCCCGGGGGTTTTTTGCCTTCCTCTGCAGCACTGAGCATGAGCACTTGTCAGGGCTCCTCTGGGCCAGTTTGGCTGGGTTACTGCCTGTTGCTCATGCACCACGAAGGTGGCCTCTCGTGCCCTGCAGCTGCGGGGAGGAAGGCTTTTTTCCCCCCACGGTGGACTAGCAAGTGTCCCCGGGGGTTTTTTGCCTTCCTCTGCAGCACTGAGCACGGCCCCTTGCCAGGGCTCCTTTGGGCCCTTTTGGCTAGGTGCCTGCTGCTCCTGCTCCACCAAGGTGGCCCTCGTGCCCCGCAGGCGGGGGGAGGACGCTTTCTAGACTCCCAGGGCGGACGCCCAGGGTGGCCCCCGGGGGTTGCTGCTTCTCCTCTGCAGCATTGAGCGCAGCCCCTCGTCAGGGCTCCTCTGGGCCCTTTGGGCTCAGTTCTTGCCCTCTGCTCTTGCACCTGCGAGGCGCCACTCGTGCCCTGGCGCTCCCTGGCTCTTTTGCCCGTTGCAGGTTTGGAGCAGGAGCGAGCTCTGCTCTTCCCTTGGCTCCGTTTCCCGAGGTGTCCTTGCTTGTGCAAAACAGCCTGTGCTTGGAAGGGCTGCAGGCTTGCTGCACCATGCGGAGCTGCCGCTTTTCAGCTCTCCCTGCATGCGATGCAAGCGCAGGGCAGGCAGGAGAGCGCTTTTCAGGCCTCCCTGGCCAAGAAGCACAGCGGAGCAAGTTTGGGAAGGCAAAAGGGGTGCTTGTCATCGACACGTGTCCTACTTGTGAAAATAGCCCAGGGCACCCCATCCCTCCTCTTCTTCTGCTTTTCGGTGCGTGGTCGGTCCCCATCCTCCTTCTTCAAGTTCTTCTGCACTGTTGAGAAACGAGGGACTGCTTGGCCTGTCTTCCTGCTGCTCCTTTCTGCAGCTTTCCTTTGCCAGACTGCAAGGGATGCTTTTTCAAACTGAACCGAAGAACACATCAGCCTGCTCCTGGCTGCACATGCGCATTGTGTTAATGCTCGTGAGCATCGGCTCTGAAAGAGATTCAGCCAAATAGCCTAAAAGAGCCTAAACCAAAATAAGATCAAATCAAATGATAAAATAATCAAATAACAAACCAAAATAAAAACGCGTCAAGCAAGGTAAAATAAAATAAGATAAACCAACATAAAATAGAATAAGAAGAAATAACCCCAAAGAAAATAGAATAAAATCAAATACAGTCACATCACATGAAAGAAACGAAACTAAACTCACGTAAACCAACAGAACAAGACGGAAAATAAAATAAAGTAAAATGAAGTAAAATCAAATGAAATCCAATCCTGTTTCTGCTTGTATCCTTTTTGATTTGTGTCCTCGAAAGTGTTTCTGGAGCTGTAAACCCCCTGGCATTTCAGGCAAATAGTGGTCTCCTTGTTATTCGCCTCATCGTCAGTGCAGGGAATAGAACACAAGTGAAGAGAAGAGAAGGGTTGAGTTGGAAGGGACCTGCAGCGATCCTTCAGGACTCTCTAGCTGAGGTGGAGACGACGAGCAGGAGCAAGGCAAAGGCTGAGAGGGCTGCCGTCACCTTCAGGAAAGGTATTGAGGGTGAAGGCCAAGGGAGGAGAAAAGCTCTGGAGTGCAGGGAAAAAGAGGGTCAAGAAGAGAAAAGGATTTGGGACTTCTTTCCCAGAAGAAGACCTCAGCATAAGCAGGGGAGTAGCAAATGTCCCTTGGTGCATGGGTCAGGAACGGCGAGGCCATCCTGCACGTGCTCTCCGTCTCTGCACAGTTCATGCAGAGGGAACCCAAAGCCTTGCTTTCACCTCTGGCATCCCCACAACCAAATGAATGCAGATGGGACAAAGAGCCTTCACGACGTCGTCTGAATGTCCAGATGTATTTAGCGGGACGCCCAGCAGCTGTGCCCAGGGCATGGCCAGCAAGGGCAGGGACAGCCCCCTGAGCCTCCTGGGCCCAGGGACTGCCTCGGGGCCAGCAGCCCAGAGGCCTTCCTGGGAAGGATGCTGGGCGGAGGGCCGGCGGGCGGGGCTGCGCAGGGGGGGGGCCCGTCACCCCCGTGTCACAGTGCCAGCGCCCGGCAACGCAGCAGTCACCATGCCCCGGGGCAGCATAAAAGGGAGCACGCTCCCGCGCCGCGCTGCCATAGCTGGCCTGGGGGCAGCCCCAAGACGGGCGAGAGGAAGTCCTTGAGGAGGCGGTGGAATTACTTGGCGAGGGCTGAGGGAGGAAGGCCGGAGGAGGCTCGACGAGGCTGCTGGAGACGAGAAGAACCCCCAAGAGCTGGAGGTTGGTGAGGCTGGCTGGCCTTTTCAGCTGGCTAGCAGTGGCAAGAGCAAGGGAATGCCTTCTTGAGGAGCACTGCAGAGCTCGCCATCCTCATCCCCTGCGGAGCCAGTGGCAGCAGCCGTGAGGAACGGGATGCAGAGATGTTGGCGGGGGTGCCGGTGCTTTGGAGCAGCCACTGGTGCCTTGCCAGGCGCAGGAAGGATGGTTGTCCCGCAGATGGATCAGGCCGGGGGCGTTTTGCCCCTCTGGGAAGGCCCTGAGGTGGCAGCAGGTGGAGGGAGAATCGGGGTTGGGCATCTCCTGGGAGGCGTGAGCAGCCTGCGGGCTGAGGAGGCAGGTCTTGCTCACGTGCTCAGGGAATAGCCCATGGCCGGCGACGCTGGGGTCAGGAAGGAATTTTCCCCCGGGGCAGATTGGCTCTGGTGCCCGGGGGTTTTTTGCCTTCCTCTGCAGCATTGAGCATAAGCACTTGTCAGGGCTCCTCTGGGCCAGTTTGGCTGGGTTACTGCCTGTTGCTCATGCACTACGAAGGTGGCCTCTCGTGCCCTGCAGCTGCGGGGAGGAAGGCTTTTTTCCCCCCACGGTGGGCTAGCAAGTGTCCCTGGGGGTTTTTTGCCTTCCTCTGCAGCATTGAGCACGGCCCCTTGCCAGGGCTCCTTTGGGCCCTTTTGGCTAGGTGCCTGCTGCTCCTGCTCCACCAAGGTGGCCCTCGTGCCCCGCAGGCGGGGGGAGGACGCTTTCTAGACTCGCAGGGCAGACGCCCAGGGTGGCCCCCGGGGGTTGCTGCTTCTCCTCTGCAGCATTGAGCGCAGCCCCTCGTCAGGGCTCCTCTGGGCCCTTTGGGCTCAGTTCTTGCCCTCTGCTCTTGCACCTGCGAGGCGCCACTCGTGCCCTGGCGCTCCCTGGCTCTTTTGCCCATTGCAGGTTTGGAGCAGGAGCGAGCTCTGCTCTTCCCTTGGCTCCGTTTCCCGAGGTGTTCTTGCTTGTGCAAAACAGCCTGTGCTTGGAAGGGCTGCAGGCTTGCTGCACCATGCGGAGCTGCCGCTTTTCAGCTCTCCCTGCATGCGATGCAAGCGCAGGGCAGGCAGGAGAGCGCTTTTCAGGCCTCCCTGGCCAAGAAGCACAGCGGAGCAAGTTTGGGAAGGCAAAAGGGGTGCTTGTCATCGACACGTGTCCTACTTGTGAAAATAGCCCAGGGCACCCCACCCCTCCTCTTCTGGTACTTTTCGGTGTGTGGTCGGTCCCCATCCTCCTTCTTCAAGTTCTTCTGCACTGTTGAGAAACGAGGGACTGCTTGGCCTGTCTTCCTGCTGCTCCTTTCTGCGGCTTTCCTTTGCCAGACTGCAAGGGATGCTTTTTCAAACTAAACCGAAGAACACATCAGCCTGCTCCTGGCTGCACATGCGCATGGTGTTAATGCTTGTGAGCATCGGCTCTGAAAGAGATTCAGCCAAATAGCCTAAAAGAGCCTAAACCAAAATAAGATCAAATCAAATGATAAAATAATCAAATAACAAACCAAAATAAAAACGCGTCAAGCAAGGTAAAATAAAATAAGATAAACCAACATAAAATAGAATAAGAAGAAATAACCCCAAAGAAAATAGAATAAAATCAAATACAGTCACATCACATGAAAGAAACAAAACTAAACTAACATAAACCAACAGAACAAGACGGAAAATAAAATAAAGTAAAATGAAGTAAAATCAAATGAAATCCAATCCTGTTTCTGCTTGTATCCTTTTTGATTTGTGTCCTCGAAAGTGTTTCTGGAGCTGTAAACCCCCTGGCATTTCAGGCAAATAGTGGTCTCCTTGTTATTCGCCTCATCGTGAGTGCAGGGAATAGAACAGGGATGAAGAGAAGAGTAGGGTTGAGTTGGAAGAGACCTGCAGCGATCCTTCAGGACTCTCTAGCTGAGGTGGAGACGACGAGCAGGAGCAAGGCAAAGGCTGAGAGGGCTGCCGTCACCTTCAGGAAAGGTATTGAGGGTGAAGGCCAAGGGAGGAGAAAAGCTCTGGAGTGCAGGGAAAAAGAGGGTCAAGAAGAGAAAAGGATTTGGGACTTCTTTCCCAGAAGAAGACCTCAGCATAAGCAGGGGAGTAGCAAATGTCCCTTGGTGCATGGGTCAGGAACGGCGAGGCCATCCTGCACGTGCTCTCCGTCTCTGCCCAGTTCACGCCGAGGGAACCCAAAGCCTTGCTTTCACCTCTGGCATCCCCACAACCAAATGAATGCAGATGGGACAAAGAGCCTTCACGACGTCGTCTGAATGTCCAGATGTATTTAGCGGGACGCCCAGCAGCTGTGCCCAGGGCATGGCCAGCAAGGGCAGGGACAGCCCCCTGAGCCTCCTGGGCCCAGGGACTGCCTCGGGGCCAGCAGCCCAGAGGCCTTCCTGGGAAGGATGCTGGGCGGAGGGCCGGCGGGCGGGGCTGCGCAGGGGGGGCCCCGTCCCCCCCGTGTCACAGTGCCAGTGCCCGGCAACGCAGCAGTCACCATGCCCCGGGGCAGCATAAAAGGGAGCACGCTCCCGCGTCGCGCTGCCATAGCTGGCCTGGGGGCAGCCCCAAGACGGGCGAGAGGAAGTCCTTGAGGAGGCAGTGGAATTACTTGGCGAGGGCTGAGGGAGGAAGGCCGGAGGAGGCTCGACGAGGCTGCTGGAGACGAGAAGAACCCCCAAGAGCTGGAGGTTGGTGAGGCTGGCTGGCCTTTTCAGCTGGCTAGCAGTGGCAAGAGCAAGGGAATGCCTTCTTGAGGAGCACTGCAGAGCTCGCCATCCTCATCCCCTGCGGAGCCAGTGTCAGCAGCCGTGAGGAATGGGATGCAGAGATGTTGGCGGGGGTGCCGGTGCTTTGGAGCAGCCACTGGTGCCTTGCCAGGCGCAGGAAGGATGGTTGTCCCGCAGATGGATCAGGCCGGGGGCGTTTTGCCCCTCTGGGAAGGCCCTGAGGTGGCAGCAGGTGGAGGGAGAATCGGGGTTGGGCATCTCCTGGGAGGCGTGAGCAGCCTGCGGGCCGAGGAGGCAGGTCTTGCTCACGTGCTCAGGGAATAGCCCATCGCAGATGACGCTGGGGTCAGGAAGGAATTTTCCCCCGGGCCAGATTGGCTCAGGTGCCCGGGGGTTTTTTGCCTTCCTCTGCAGCATTGAGCATAAGCACTTGTCAGGGCTCCTCTGGGCCAGTTTGGCTGGGTTACTGCCTGTTGCTCATGCACCACGAAGGTGGCCTCTCGTGCCCTGCAGCTGCGGGGAGGAAGGCTTTTTTCCCCCCACGGTGGGCTAGCAAGTGTCCCCGGGGGTTTTTTGCCTTCCTCTGCAGCACTGAGCACGGCCCCTTGCCAGGGCTCCTTTGGGCCCTTTTGGCTAGGTGCCTGCTGCTCCTGCTCCACCAAGGTGGCCCTCGTGCCCCGCAGGCGGGGGGAGGACGCTTTCTAGACTCGCAGGGCGGACGCCCAGGGCGGCCCCCGGGGGTTGCTGCTCCTCCTCCATAGCATTGAGCGCAGCCCCTTGTCAGGGCTCCTCTGGGCCCTTTGGGCTCAGTTCTTGCCCGCTGCTCTTGCACCTGCGAGGCGCCCCTCGTGCCCTGGCGCTCCCTGGCTCTTTTGCCCATTGCAGGTTTGGAGCAGGAGCGAGCTCTGCTCTTCCCTTGGCTGCGTTTCCCGAGGTGTCCTTGCTTGTGCAAAACAGCCTGTGCTTGGAAGGGCTGCAGGCTTGCTGCACCATGCGGAGCTGCCGCTTTTCAGCTCTCCCTGCATGCGATGCAAGCGCAGGGCAGGCAGGAGAGCGCTTTTCAGGCCTCCCTGGCCAAGAAGCACAGCGGAGCAAGTTTGGGAAGGCAAAAGGGGTGCTTGTCATCGACACGTGTCCTACTTGTGAAAATAGCCCAGGGCACCCCATCCCTCCTCTTCTTCTGCTTTTCGGTGCGTGGTCGGTCCCCATCCTCCTTCTTCAAGTTCTTCTGCACTGTTGAGAAACGAGGGACTGCTTGGCCTGTCTTCCTGCTGCTCCTTTCTGCAGCTTTCCTTTGCCAGACTGCAAGGGATGCTTTTTCAAACTGAACCGAAGAACACATCAGCCTGCTCCTGGCTGCACATGCGCATTGTGTTAATGCTCGTGAGCATCGGCTCTGAAAGAGATTCAGCCAAATAGCCTAAAAGAGCCTAAACCAAAATAAGATCAAATCAAATGATAAAATAATCAAATAACAAACCAAAATAAAAACGCGTCAAGCAAGGTAAAATAAAATAAGATAAACCAACATAAAATAGAATAAGAAGAAATAACCCCAAAGAAAATAGAATAAAATCAAATACAGTAACATCACATGAAAGCAACGAAACTAAACTAACATAAACCAACAGAACAAGACGGAAAATAAAATAAAGTAAAATGAAGTAAAATCAAATGAAATCCAATTATGTTTCTGCTTGTATCCTTTTTGATTTGTGTCCTCGAAAGTGTTTCTGGAGCTGTAAACCCCCTGGCATTTCAGGCAAATAGTGGTCTCCTTGTTATTCGCCTCATCGTGAGTGCAGGGAATAGAACAGGGATGAAGAGAAGAGTAGGGTTGAGTTGGAAGGGACCTGCAGCGATCCTTCAGGACTCTCTAGCTGAGGTGGAGACGACGAGCAGGAGCAAGGCAAAGGCTGAGAGGGCTGCCGTCACCTTCAGGAAAGGTATTGAGGGTGAAGGCCAAGGGAGGAGAAAAGCTCTGGAGTGCAGGGAAAAAGAGGGTCAAGAAGAGAAAAGGATTTGGGACTTCTTTCCCAGAAGAAGACCTCAGCATAAGCAGGGGAGTAGCAAATGTCCCTTGGTGCATGGGTCAGGAACGGCGAGGCCATCCTGCACGTGCTCTCCGTCTCTGCCCAGTTCACGCCGAGGGAACCCAAAGCCTTGCTTTCACCTCTGGCATCCCCACAACCAAATGAATGCAGATGGGACAAAGAGCCTTCACGACGTCGTCTGAATGTCCAGATGTATTTAGCGGGACGCCCAGCAGCTGTGCCCAGGGCATGGCCAGCAAGGGCAGGGACAGCCCCCTGAGCCTCCTGGGCCCAGGGACTGCCTCGGGGCCAGCAGCCCAGAGGCCTTCCTGGGAAGGATGCTGGGGAGAGGGCCGGCAGGCGGGGCTGCGCAGGGGGGGCCCCGTCACCCCCGTGTCACAGTGCCAGCGCCCGGCAACGCAGCAGTCACCATGCCCCGGGGCAGCATAAAAGGGAGCACGCTCCCGCGCCGCGCTGCCATAGCTGGCCTGGGGGCAGCCCCAAGACGGGCGAGAGGAAGTCCTTGAGGAGGCGGTGGAATTACTTGGCGAGGGCTGAGGGAGGAAGGCCGGAGGAGGCTCGACGAGGCTGCTGGAGACGAGAAGAACCCCCAAGAGCTGGAGGTTGGTGAGGCTGGCTGGCCTTTTCAGCTGGCTAGCAGTGGCAAGAGCAAGGGAATGCCTTCTTGAGGAGCACTGCAGAGCTCGCCATCCTCATCCCCTGCGGAGCCAGTGGCAGCAGCCGTGAGGAACGGGATGCAGAGATGTTGGCGGGGGTGCCGGTGCTTTGGAGCAGCCACTGGTGCCTTGCCAGGCGCAGGAAGGATGGTTGTCCCGCAGATGGATCAGGCCGGGGGCGTTTTGCCCCTCTGGGAAGGCCCTGAGGTGGCAGCAGGTGGAGGGAGAATCGGGGTTGGGCATCTCCTGGGAGGCGTGAGCAGCCTGCGGGCCGAGGAGGCAGGTCTTGCTCACGTGCTCAGGGAATAGCCCATCGCAGATGACGCTGGGGTCAGGAAGGAATTTTCCCCCGGGGCAGATTGGCTCTGGTGCCCGGGGGTTTTTTGCCTTCCTCTGCAGCACTGAGCATGAGCACTTGTCAGGGCTCCTCTGGGCCAGTTTGGCTGGGTTACTGCCTGTTGCTCATGCACCACGAAGGTGGCCTCTCGTGCCCTGCAGCTGCGGGGAGGAAGGCTTTTTTCCCCCCACGGTGGACTAGCAAGTGTCCCCGGGGGTTTTTTGCCTTCCTCTGCAGCACTGAGCACGGCCCCTTGCCAGGGCTCCTTTGGGCCCTTTTGGCTAGGTGCCTGCTGCTCCTGCTCCACCAAGGTGGCCCTCGTGCCCCGCAGGCGGGGGGAGGACGCTTTCTAGACTCCCAGGGCGGACGCCCAGGGTGGCCCCCGGGGGTTGCTGCTTCTCCTCTGCAGCATTGAGCGCAGCCCCTCGTCAGGGCTCCTCTGGGCCCTTTGGGCTCAGTTCTTGCCCTCTGCTCTTGCACCTGCGAGGCGCCACTCGTGCCCTGGCGCTCCCTGGCTCTTTTGCCCGTTGCAGGTTTGGAGCAGGAGCGAGCTCTGCTCTTCCCTTGGCTCCGTTTCCCGAGGTGTCCTTGCTTGTGCAAAACAGCCTGTGCTTGGAAGGGCTGCAGGCTTGCTGCACCATGCGGAGCTGCCGCTTTTCAGCTCTCCCTGCATGCGATGCAAGCGCAGGGCAGGCAGGAGAGCGCTTTTCAGGCCTCCCTGGCCAAGAAGCACAGCGGAGCAAGTTTTGGAAGGCAAAAGGGGTGCTTGTCATCGACACGTGTCCTACTTGTGAAAATAGCCCAGGGCACCCCACCCCTCCTCTTCTGGTACTTTTCGGTGTGTGGTCGGTCCCCATCCTCCTTCTTCAAGTTCTTCTGCACTGTTGAGAAACGAGGGACTGCTTGGCCTGTCTTCCTGCTGCTCCTTTCTGCACCTTTCCTTTGCCAGACTGCAAGGGATGCTGTTTCAAACTAAACCGAAGAACACATCAGCCTGCTCCTGGCTGCACATGCGCATGGTGTTAATGCTTGTGAGCATCGGCTCTGAAAGAGATTCAGCCAAATAGCCTAAAAGAGCCTAAACCAAAATAAGATCAAATCAAATGATAAAATAATCAAATAACAAACCAAAATAAAAACGCGTCAAGCAAGGTAAAATAAAATAAGATAAACCAACATAAAATAGAATAAGAAGAAATAACCCCAAAGAAAATAGAATAAAATCAAATACAGTCACATCACATGAAAGAAACGAAACTAAACTAACATAAACCAACAGAACAAGACAGAAAATAAAAGAAAGTAAAATGAAGTAAAATCAAATGAAATCCAATCCTGTTTCTGCTTGTATCCTTTTTGATTTGTGTCCTCGAAAGTGTTTCTGGAGCTGTAAACCCCCTGGCATTTCAGGCAAATAGTGGTCTCCTTGTTATTCGCCTCATCGTGAGTGCAGGGAATAGAACAGGGATGAAGAGAAGAGTAGGGTTGAGTTGGAAGAGACCTGCAGCGATCCTTCAGGACTCTCTAGCTGAGGTGGAGACGACGAGCAGGAGCAAGGCAAAGGCTGAGAGGGCTGCCGTCACCTTCAGGAAAGGTATTGAGGGTGAAGGCCAAGGGAGGAGAAAAGCTCTGGAGTGCAGGGAAAAAGAGGGTCAAGAAGAGAAAAGGATTTGGGACTTCTTTCCCAGAAGAAGACCTCAGCATAAGCAGGGGAGTAGCAAATGTCCCTTGGTGCATGGGTCAGGAACGGCGAGGCCATCCTGCACGTGCTCTCCGTCTCTGCCCAGTTCACGCCGAGGGAACCCAAAGCCTTGCTTTCACCTCTGGCATCCCCACAACCAAATGAATGCAGATGGGACAAAGAGCCTTCACGACGTCGTCTGAATGTCCAGATGTATTTAGCGGGACGCCCAGCAGCTGTGCCCAGGGCATGGCCAGCAAGGGCAGGGACAGCCCCCTGAGCCTCCTGGGCCCAGGGACTGCCTCGGGGCCAGCAGCCCAGAGGCCTTCCTGGGAAGGATGCTGGGCGGAGGGCCGGCGGGCGGGGCTGCGCAGGGGGGGCCCCGTCCCCCCCGTGTCACAGTGCCAGCGCCCGGCAACGCAGCAGTCACCATGCCCCGGGGCAGCATAAAAGGGAGCACGCTCCCGCGTCGCGCTGCCATAGCTGGCCTGGGGGCAGCCCCAAGACGGGCGAGAGGAAGTCCTTGAGGAGGCGGTGGAATTACTTGGCGAGGGCTGAGGGAGGAAGGCCGGAGGAGGCTCGACGAGGCTGCTGGAGACGAGAAGAACCCCCAAGAGCTGGAGGTTGGTGAGGCTGGCTGGCCTTTTCAGCTGGCTAGCAGTGGCAAGAGCAAGGGAATGCCTTCTTGAGGAGCACTGCAGAGCTCGCCATCCTCATCCCCTGCGGAGCCAGTGTCAGCAGCCGTGAGGAATGGGATGCAGAGATGTTGGCGGGGGTGCCGGTGCTTTGGAGCAGCCACTGGTGCCTTGCCAGGCGCAGGAAGGATGGTTGTCCCGCAGATGGATCAGGCCGGGGGCGTTTTGCCCCTCTGGGAAGGCCCTGAGGTGGCAGCAGGTGGAGGGAGAATCGGGGTTGGGCATCTCCTGGGAGGCGTGAGCAGCCTGCGGGCCGAGGAGGCAGGTCTTGCTCACGTGCTCAGGGAATAGCCCATCGCAGATGACGCTGGGGTCAGGAAGGAATTTTCCCCCGGGGCAGATTGGCTCTGGTGCCCGGGGGTTTTTTGCCTTCCTCTGCAGCATTGAGCATAAGCACTTGTCAGGGCTCCTCTGGGCCAGTTTGGCTGGGTTACTGCCTGTTGCTCATGCACCACGAAGGTGGCCTCTCGTGCCCTGCAGCTGCGGGGAGGAAGGCTTTTTTCCCCCCACGGTGGGCTAGCAAGTGTCCCCGGGGGTTTTTTGCCTTCCTCTGCAGCACTGAGCACGGCCCCTTGCCAGGGCTCCTTTGGGCCCTTTTGGCTAGGTGCCTGCTGCTCCTGCTCCACCAAGGTGGCCCTCGTGCCCCGCAGGCGGGGGGAGGACGCTTTCTAGACTCGCAGGGCGGACGCCCAGGGCGGCCCCCGGGGGTTGCTGCTCCTCCTCCATAGCATTGAGCGCAGCCCCTTGTCAGGGCTCCTCTGGGCCCTTTGGGCTCAGTTCTTGCCCGCTGCTCTTGCACCTGCGAGGCGCCCCTCGTGCCCTGGCGCTCCCTGGCTCTTTTGCCCATTGCAGGTTTGGAGCAGGAGCGAGCTCTGCTCTTCCCTTGGCTGCGTTTCCCGAGGTGTCCTTGCTTGTGCAAAACAGCCTGTGCTTGGAAGGGCTGCAGGCTTGCTGCACCATGCGGAGCTGCCGCTTTTCAGCTCTCCCTGCATGCGATGCAAGCGCAGGGCAGGCAGGAGAGCGCTTTTCAGGCCTCCCTGGCCAAGAAGCACAGCGGAGCAAGTTTGGGAAGGCAAAAGGGGTGCTTGTCATCGACACGTGTCCTACTTGTGAAAATAGCCCAGGGCACCCCATCCCTCCTCTTCTTCTGCTTTTCGGTGCGTGGTCGGTCCCCATCCTCCTTCTTCAAGTTCTTCTGCACTGTTGAGAAACGAGGGACTGCTTGGCCTGTCTTCCTGCTGCTCCTTTCTGCAGCTTTCCTTTGCCAGACTGCAAGGGATGCTTTTTCAAACTGAACCGAAGAACACGTCAGCCTGCTCCTGGCTGCACATGCGCATGGTGTTAATGCTTGTGAGCATCGGCTCTGAAAGAGATTCAGCAAAATAGCCTAAAAGAGCCTAAACCAAAATAAGATCAAATCAAATGATAAAATAATCAAATAACAAACCAAAATAAAAACGCGTCAAGCAAGGTAAAATAAAATAAGATAAACCAACATAAAATAGAATAAGAAGAAATAACCCCAAAGAAAATAGAATAAAATCAAATACAGTAACATCACATGAAAGAAACGAAACTAAACTAACATAAACCAACAGAACAAGACGGAAAATAAAATAAAGTAAAATGAAGTAAAATCAAATGAAATCCAATCCTGTTTCTGCTTGTATCCTTTTTGATTTGTGTCCTCGAAAGTGTTTCTGGAGCTGTAAACCCCCTGGCATTTCAGGCAAATAGTGGTCTCCTTGTTATTCGCCTCATCGTGAGTGCAGGGAATAGAACAGGGATGAAGAGAAGAGTAGGGTTGAGTTGGAAGGGACCTGCAGCGATCCTTCAGGACTCTCTAGCTGAGGTGGAGACGACGAGCAGGAGCAAGGCAAAGGCTGAGAGGGCTGCCGTCACCTTCAGGAAAGGTATTGAGGGTGAAGGCCAAGGGAGGAGAAAAGCTCTGGAGTGCAGGGAAAAAGAGGGTCAAGAAGAGAAAAGGATTTGGGACTTCTTTCCCAGAAGAAGACCTCAGCATAAGCAGGGGAGTAGCAAATGTCCCTTGGTGCATGGGTCAGGAACGGCGAGGCCATCCTGCACGTGCTCTCCGTCTCTGCACAGTTCATGCAGAGGGAACCAAAAGCCTTGCTTTCACCTCTGGCATCCCCACAACCAAATGAATGCAGATGGGACAAAGAGCCTTCACGACGTCGTCTGAATGTCCAGATGTATTTAGCGGGACGCCCAGCAGCTGTGCCCAGGGCATGGCCAGCAAGGGCAGGGACAGCCCCCTGAGCCTCCTGGGCCCAGGGACTGCCTCGGGGCCAGCAGCCCAGAGGCCTTCCTGGGAAGGATGCTGGGCGGAGGGCCGGCGGGCGGGGCTGCGCAGGGGGGGCCCCGTCCCCCCCGTGTCACAGTGCCAGCGCCCGGCAACGCAGCAGTCACCATGCCCCGGGGCAGCATAAAAGGGAGCACGCTCCCGCGCCGCGCTGCCATAGCTGGCCTGGGGGCAGCCCCAAGACGGGCGAGAGGAAGTCCTTGAGGAGGCGGTGGAATTACTTGGCGAGGGCTGAGGGAGGAAGGCCGGAGGAGGCTCGACGAGGCTGCTGGAGACGAGAAGAACCCCCAAGAGCTGGAGGTTGGTGAGGCTGGCTGGCCTTTTCAGCTGGCTAGCAGTGGCAAGAGCAAGGGAATGCCTTCTTGAGGAGCACTGCAGAGCTCGCCATCCTCATCCCCTGCGGAGCCAGTGTCAGCAGCCGTGAGGAACGGGATGCAGAGATGTTGGCGGGGGTGCCGGTGCTTTGGAGCAGCCACTGGTGCCTTGCCAGGCGCAGGAAGGATGGTTGTCCCGCAGATGGATCAGGCCGGGGGCGTTTTGCCCCTCTGGGAAGGCCCTGAGGTGGCAGCAGGTGGAGGGAGAATCGGGGTTGGGCATCTCCTGGGAGGCGTGAGCAGCCTGCGGGCTGAGGAGGCAGGTCTTGCTCACGTGCTCAGGGAATAGCCCATGGCCGGCGACGCTGGGGTCAGGAAGGAATTTTCCCCCGGGGCAGATTGGCTCTGGTGCCCGGGGGTTTTTTGCCTTCCTCTGCAGCACTGAGCATAAGCACTTGTCAGGGCTCCTCTGGGCCAGTTTGGCTGGGTTACTGCCTGTTGCTCATGCACCACGAAGGTGGCCTCTCGTGCCCTGCAGCTGCGGGGAGGAAGGCTTTTTTCCCCCCACGGTGGGCTAGCAAGTGTCCCCGGGGGTTTTTTGCCTTCCTCTGCAGCACTGAGCACGGCCCCTTGCCAGGGCTCCTTTGGGCCGTTTTGGCTAGGTGCCTGCTGCTCCTGCTCCACCAAGGTGGCCCTCGTGCCCCGCAGGCGGGGGGAGGACGCTTTCTAGACTCGCAGGGCGGACGCCCAGGGTGGCCCCCGGGGGTTGCTGCTTCTCCTCTGCAGCATTGAGCGCAGCCCCTCGTCAGGGCTCCTCTGGGCCCTTTGGGCTCAGTTCTTGCCCTCTGCTCTTGCACCTGCGAGGCGCCACTCGTGCCCTGGCGCTCCCTGGCTCTTTTGCCCGTTGCAGGTTTGGAGCAGGAGGGAGCTCTGCTCTTCCCTTGGCTGCGTTTCCCGAGGTGTCCTTGCTTGTGCAAAACAGCCTGTGCTTGGAAGGGCTGCAGGCTTGCTGCACCATGCGGAGCTGCCGCTTTTCAGCTCTCCCTGCATGCGATGCAAGCGCAGGGCAGGCAGGAGAGCGCTTTTCAGGCCTCCCTGGCCAAGAAGCACAGCGGAGCAAGTTTTGGAAGGCAAAAGGGGTGCTTGTCATCGACACGTGTCCTACTTGTGAAAATAGCCCAGGGCACCCCACCCCTCCTCTTCTGGTACTTTTCGGTGTGTGGTCGGTCCCCATCCTCCTTCTTCAAGTTCTTCTGCACTGTTGAGAAACGAGGGACTGCTTGGCCTGTCTTCCTGCTGCTCCTTTCTGCACCTTTCCTTTGCCAGACTGCAAGGGATGCTGTTTCAAACTAAACCGAAGAACACATCAGCCTGCTCCTGGCTGCACATGCGCATGGTGTTAATGCTTGTGAGCATCGGCTCTGAAAGAGATTCAGCCAAATAGCCTAAAAGAGCCTAAACCAAAATAAGATCAAATCAAATGATAAAATAATCAAATAACAAACCAAAATAAAAACGCGTCAAGCAAGGTAAAATAAAATAAGATAAACCAACATAAAATAGAATAAGAAGAAATAACCCCAAAGAAAATAGAATAAAATCAAATACAGTCACATCACATGAAAGAAACGAAACTAAACTAACATAAACCAACAGAACAAGACAGAAAATAAAAGAAAGTAAAATGAAGTAAAATCAAATGAAATCCAATCCTGTTTCTGCTTGTATCCTTTTTGATTTGTGTCCTCGAAAGTGTTTCTGGAGCTGTAAACCCCCTGGCATTTCAGGCAAATAGTGGTCTCCTTGTTATTCGCCTCATCGTGAGTGCAGGGAATAGAACAGGGATGAAGAGAAGAGTAGGGTTGAGTTGGAAGGGACCTGCAGCGATCCTTCAGGACTCTCTAGCTGAGGTGGAGACGACGAGCAGGAGCAAGGCAAAGGCTGAGAGGGCTGCCGTCACCTTCAGGAAAGGTATTGAGGGTGAAGGCCAAGGGAGGAGAAAAGCTCTGGAGTGCAGGGAAAAAGAGGGTCAAGAAGAGAAAAGGATTTGGGACTTCTTTCCCAGAAGAAGACCTCAGCATAAGCAGGGGAGTAGCAAATGTCCCTTGGTGCATGGGTCAGGAACGGCGAGGCCATCCTGCACGTGCTCTCCGTCTCTGCCCAGTTCACGCCGAGGGAACCCAAAGCCTTGCTTTCACCTCTGGCATCCCCACAACCAAATGAATGCAGATGGGACAAAGAGCCTTCACGACGTCGTCTGAATGTCCAGATGTATTTAGCGGGACGCCCAGCAGCTGTGCCCAGGGCATGGCCAGCAAGGGCAGGGACAGCCCCCTGAGCCTCCTGGGCCCAGGGACTGCCTCGGGGCCAGCAGCCCAGAGGCCTTCCTGGGAAGGATGCTGGGCGGAGGGCCGGCGGGCGGGGCTGCGCAGGGGGGGCCCCGTCCCCCCCGTGTCACAGTGCCAGCGCCCGGCAACGCAGCAGTCACCATGCCCCGGGGCAGCATAAAAGGGAGCACGCTCCCGCGTCGCGCTGCCATAGCTGGCCTGGGGGCAGCCCCAAGACGGGCGAGAGGAAGTCCTTGAGGAGGCGGTGGAATTACTTGGCGAGGGCTGAGGGAGGAAGGCCGGAGGAGGCTCGACGAGGCTGCTGGAGACGAGAAGAACCCCCAAGAGCTGGAGGTTGGTGAGGCTGGCTGGCCTTTTCAGCTGGCTAGCAGTGGCAAGAGCAAGGGAATGCCTTCTTGAGGAGCACTGCAGAGCTCGCCATCCTCATCCCCTGCGGAGCCAGTGGCAGCAGCCGTGAGGAACGGGATGCAGAGATGTTGGCGGGGGTGCCGGTGCTTTGGAGCAGCCACTGGTGCCTTGCCAGGCGCAGGAAGGATGGTTGTCCCGCAGATGGATCAGGCCGGGGGCGTTTTGCCCCTCTGGGAAGGCCCTGAGGTGGCAGCAGGTGGAGGGAGAATCGGGGTTGGGCATCTCCTGGGAGGCGTGAGCAGCCTGCGGGCCGAGGAGGCAGGTCTTGCTCACGTGCTCAGGGAATAGCCCATCGCAGATGACGCTGGGGTCAGGAAGGAATTTTCCCCCGGGGCAGATTGGCTCTGGTGCCCGGGGGTTTTTTGCCTTCCTCTGCAGCATTGAGCATAAGCACTTGTCAGGGCTCCTCTGGGCCAGTTTGGCTGGGTTACTGCCTGTTGCTCATGCACTACGAAGGTGGCCTCTCGTGCCCTGCAGCTGCGGGGAGGAAGGCTTTTTTCCCCCCACGGTGGGCTAGCAAGTGTCCCCGGGGGTTTTTTGCCTTCCTCTGCAGCACTGAGCACGGCCCCTTGCCAGGGCTCCTTTGGGCCGTTTTGGCTAGGTGCCTGCTGCTCCTGCTCCACCAAGGTGGCCCTCGTGCCCCGCAGGCGGGGGGAGGACGCTTTCTAGACTCGCAGGGCGGACGCCCAGGGCGGCCCCCGGGGGTTGCTGCTCCTCCTCCATAGCATTGAGCGCAGCCCCTTGTCAGGGCTCCTCTGGGCCCTTTGGGCTCAGTTCTTGCCCGCTGCTCTTGCACCTGCGAGGCGCCCCTCGTGCCCTGGCGCTCCCTGGCTCTTTTGCCCGTTGCAGGTTTGGAGCAGGAGGGAGCTCTGCTCTTCCCTTGGCTGCGTTTCCCGAGGTGTCCTTGCTTGTGCAAAACAGCCTGTGCTTGGAAGGGCTGCAGGCTTGCTGCACCATGCGGAGCTGCCGCTTTTCAGCTCTCCCTGCATGCGATGCAAGCGCAGGGCAGGCAGGAGAGCGCTTTTCAGGCCTCCCTGGCCAAGAAGCACAGCGGAGCGAATTTTGGAAGGCAAAAGGGGTGCTTGTCATCGACACGTGGCCTACTTGTGAAAATAGCCCAGGGCAGCACACCCCTTCTCTTCTGGTACTTTTCGGTGTGTGGTCGGTCCCCATCCTCCTTCTTCAAGTTCTTCTGCACTGTTGAGAAACGAGGGACTGCTTGGCCTGTCTTCCTGCTGCTCCTTTCTGCGGCTTTCCTTTGCCAGACTGCAAGGGATGCTTTTTCAAACTAAACCGAAGAACACATCAGCCTGCTCCTGGCTGCACATGCGCATGCTTTTAATGCTTGTGAGCATCAGCTCTGAAAGAGATTCAGCAAAATAGCCTAAAAGAGCCTAAACCAAAATAAGATCAAATCAAATGATAAAATAATCAAATAACAAACCAAAATAAAAACGCGTCAAGCAAGGTAAAATAAAATAAGATAAACCAACATAAAATAGAATAAGAAGAAATAACCCCAAAGAAAATAGAATAAAATCAAATACAGTAACATCACATGAAAGAAACGAAACTAAACTAACATAAACCAACAGAACAAGACGGAAAATAAAATAAAGTAAAATGAAGTAAAATCAAATGAAATCCAATCCTGTTTCTGCTTGTATCCTTTTTGATTTGTGTCCTCGAAAGTGTTTCTGGAGCTGTAAACCCCCTGGCATTTCAGGCAAATAGTGGTCTCCTTGTTATTCGCCTCATCGTCAGTGCAGTGAATAGAACACAAGTGAAGAGAAGAGAAGGGTTGAGTTGGAAGGGACCTGCAGCGATCCTTCAGGACTCTCTAGCTGAGGTGAAGACGACTAGCAGGAGCAAGGCAAAGGCTGAGAGGGCTGCCGTCACCTTCAGGAAAGGTATTGAGGGTGAAGGCCAAGGGAGGAGAAAAGCTCTGGAGTGCAAGGAAACAGATGGTCAAGAAGAGAAAAGGATTTGGGACTTCTTTCCCAGAAGAAGACCTCAGCATAAGCAGGGGAGCAGCAAATGTCCCTTGGTGCATGGGTCAGGAACGGCGAGGCCATCCTGCACGTGCTCTCCGTCTCTGCACAGTTCATGCAGAGGGAACCCAAAGCCTTGCTTTCACCTCTGGCATCCCCACAACCAAATGAATGTAGATGGGACAAACAGCCTTCACGACGTAGTCTGAATGTCCAGATGTATTTAGCGGGACGCCCAGCAGCTGTGCCCAGGGCATGGCCAGCAAGGGCAGGGACAACGGCTCCTCTGGTGAAAAGGGAGGCTTTTTCTTCTCGCCTCTGGTATATGCTTCCTTGGACGGGGGTGGGGAAGGAGAAAGAAAAAAGTTGGAGCTGGGTAAAGAACAGTTTTCCAGGCTTTGTGTTTTATCAAAGGAAGATAGTAGATCGAATTCCTCTCCCTCCACATTAGCCTTCTAAAAGGCAGGCATTCAGTTGAATCTACTTTTCTATAGACACAAAACTAGAAGAGGGAGGGGGGATCAAGTTTCTTTCCGCAGAACTCTCCCATTCATTGGATCAGCTAAGAAATCAGCTCCGACTAGAATAATAATTTTGACAGGTAGAAATCGGGTGAAATGAATCCCACCTCTCCTTTGCCAGAGGCTAAATGTAAATTGCAGGCTCAGGATAAAGGCAGTCTCCGAGGAATTACATTTCAGAGATGGAAGAAGTCTATCTCACAGCTTCTACAAAAGGAGAACCATGGCAGGAGGACAGAAGTGCTACCAAGTGCATTTTAAAACAGCCCCTCTTGTCAGCACACGGGAGTATTTTCTTAGTTTATAGCAACAGGAAAACATCGGTCTGTTTCACCCATGGGATCTGAGAACAGTCAGAGGGGAAGGAAATCTCAGTTTAGCGGCGATTTGTCAAATATGGCAAGAAGCCTTTGAAACACAGACCAGAAGCCACACGAGCTTTCAAAGAGAACGACTCCACTGTAAACACGACTGAAATGTTTTGCAAAAAAAAATGCAGATTCTTAGCACAGCACAAGTTTAACCAGCTCCCAGGGGCATGAACGGTAGGGCCACCCTATTTTAATCTTAGAAAGTATCACAGATTTTAAGGTTCCGATACAATGGCAATGCTTCCTCCCCCATCATTACAGATGCTGGCCAACTCGGGTGCATTGCCCCTCAGACATTTTGGCGTGGTTTCTCTCATTCGCTTTTTGGTCCGTCCCATTAATTCCATACTTATGCATTAATAGTTGGTATTGCATGTCTTCCCGTGTTGGTCAGCATAGCGCCCTTTGTATTGGGATCTTTCACCTCCATCATGAAACTCCTTGGGATTCCTGTGCTCTTTTTAATTCTGGGAACAGATGCAAAGTTTTTGTCCTGTTGAGAAAAGAAATGCAGACACATCTCACCTTAAGTCCCACACTTAAAATGACATTTCAATGATCATTTTAGGCAGCAAAAGCCTTTAATCCTCTCCTTTCACTGAGCGTAAGGGCTGCTCAACTAAAATACTGATTTTCCTAACTGAATATAGCCAGGATGTTCCAAAGGCTTGAGCAGCGTTTTGAACTCATTTGACATTCCTTGCCTTAACTTCAGGTTCCTTAAGGGTGAAATATCCCTTAGCTCACCCTCCACTCAGAGAAGAGGCACAAACCCGCTCCTCCTCCAAAGCGCAATTCAGAGCGAGAGCTTAATGCGGTGCTCCGAATCAGTCACTGGAGAAACTTATATTCACCATCTCTAGAGGAAGGGTGAATTCCTGCCTCCTGCATATACGTTCAGTGACTAACCTTCAGTGGCATGAATACTCAACCAGAGGCTTGTGTAATTAAAACACGCAAACATTCAACAGATGGGGTCAACAGAATCATCTGGGTTTCATAAGAAACACTAAAAACTGCAAACTCTCATTAAAAAGAGTTAAACCCAGAAACATTTCCAGTAACACTGCAATACATAAAGATATGCATGAAAGTTCAGAGAGGGAGAGCTATGGACATATTTAACGCCCATGACCTAGAAAAAAGAACATTTTCATTTATACTTCCAGGTTTCCCTTGAGTTTTGAAGGGCTTTGCAACATTGCCATATAACCTCTGTATTTCACCCCAAGAGAAACAATTCCTAATACGAGTATTCATCTCTCTGTTATGTAACTGCCAAGGGAAAAAAAATTAAAAAGTAAGTAACACCAGAAGTCTCCCGCAGTCTTACCCCATTTGTTGGGCAGTTCTTTATATAGTGGCCAGGTTTTCTGCAACGAAAGCAAGTCTATGATGGTGGAGGTGGACCCAAGGGTTCCTTCATGTAACTAAAGGTTTTTTGGGAAAAAAAGAAAAAGGTATGCCTGTGTCTCTCTTGTTAAAACAAACATCTCTACAATTTTTCCATAGTCTGCAAAGAACAGATTAGACATTATCAGCACTTACTTGATTGGGTCATATTCATGGTAAGACTGTATCATCATGGCTTTGATTTTATCTTCTTCGGAGGCATTGGCTTCACAATTTAATTTCTGCCGTGAGAGAGGGAAGAAGTTACCAGTGGGAAGAGATTTCTCTTTCTTGGCAAAGAACTCCAAGCTTTACTCTCAGAAGAAAGCACCAGCTCCTCTGCATTAGGCCCTGCCTTCTCTAACCTTTCTAACTTTAAAGACTAGCAAGTTCATTGCCTAGCACTGCGTCTTTCACAAAGCGCTTTCCCAGCCAAAGTTACACATGGTTGAGCACAAAATGCGAGCAGTTCCATAGCAAAACATGGCATTACAACAGTTTCAGAAGGTCACATCTGCTACCATGCCACACATACATGTTGGCATATTCCTATCAACAATTAGGCACATTTACACAATTTGCACAATCTGCCTTCAAACAAGTTCGATCGTGTTGTCCACTGTACATATACTACTATTTATGAAATTGTGCAGCATTCACAGAATGGATCTAGAACTATAATGACTAGAAATTCAAAAACAGCCATGCAATTCTCCATGCTCCAGAAACGCTTCTATTTTGGCTGCTGCAAACCCCCCTGAAATGTCCATAACTTACAGCCAATTAAATTCTGAGGTAAAATCCGTGTTAGTTTCTTTCCAACGCAAAATTAACAAAACGTTCAAAAAACAGTAAACAGCTGCTGAAATGCTGCTGCTTTGTGTCTTGAAGATGAGTTAGCCTGCAACATTACGTTGAGGCTGAGAAGGTACTCCCCTTCTATCTTCCCAAACTGGCAACTCCTCTTTACAGGACAGTATCAAAATATACACACATTTTAAAGTGAAAATAAATACTTTACATCATTATTAAAAAGTAAATTAAAGTTGTGCTCACATTACAACAGTTCTCCAGCTACAGATCACAGTATAAGATTCAATACTACGAAGCAAAGACTTTTTGTTTTTAAGTATTTGACCAGAAGATATATACACCTTAATAAGCTGGGCCAGAGAAAGAGATGCAGAAGAGTCATCAATCTGTTCCCAAAAAATAAAACACAGATTCAAGTTCTACAATCCAAACATAGCAATACTTAACCTCTACTGTACTCTGAAAGGCAGCACGATAACCTCTGAGTGTCACTGAAAGAGGCATTTCCAACCTAGTGTCACTTGTATTTGTTCAAAACAAAGTCCAAGCCTATGACACCTTCAGAGTGCCTAGGTGGTTAACGAGAAGAAACTAAAACAGCCAAACCCGCCTGAGATCAACTTCTTGCTCCAGAATATCTTAGAGAGGGACCCTTGTCAAATGCTCGCAACTGCTTAAACGTCGAAGGGGTAAGGAAGCTGTCAAGTTTCAGCTAAAAAGGACTTAAAAAAAACCCTGGAGTTTATTTGAGAAGGAAGCATCACTACAGGAAACTTCTTTTCAGTGTAGTTTGTCAATTAATCAGCTAATGTCTCATCATGTATAAATGCACATGGTTATGCTTTTACAAACACAGCATAGTTGCCTGGCAAAATAAGTATTTCCTTGGGTTATTTATTTATATTTTACCAGCAGCAGGACAGTGTTTTCAAACCTGAAGAAAAATGCTGCCCCTTTTCCAAAGGTACATTCAAAGTGGTGGTAGACTGAAGAAAGGCTTCGCCTTTGGGAAAGTAAAGCAGCAGGCGACCCTGAAGTCACCGAGCTCCAAACACGTACTGCAGGCAGAAAGTAGGAAAAATGACAGGCATTTTACCCACAAATGCACCAGGCTCTAACCTTGTGCCAAAGCCTGTACACTGGGTTTCAGGTATTTTCATTTGCAGACAAACTGTTAAACTAAACTGCTTCATCAGGTAAAGCAGAAAGATCAAATGCAGAGCTCTAGAATACCGCTTTGCGTAGCAACACTACTGAAATTCACGGCAAGGTATTCAAAACACTTATGTACCCAGAGGGGCCCAAACAGTAGCACTTCAGTTTCACAGTTGTAGGAACAAATACCCAGGTATTTAAGGACATGAAAAGGAATCATTCAGCTGCACAGAACTGTCCTCCAAACATAAGGGATACGTTGGTTTTGGTATTTGTTTGAACCCCCAAGGCAAAAGTAAGAAACAGTCCCAACTTTTAACAATCATGGTTTCTCAGTGGGTTTTGATAACATTTTCAAAAACCATGAGGCCAAAACGGATTTAAAACCGAAAGCTAAGTGATACATGGTGAAAATGGCAAAAAATACACTCCAAACCATTTTTATTGCAAGAAACAAAAAGCACACGACACCCTATACAAACAGGGTTTTGCTAGTATTGCTAGCTAGAGGCAGACAGATGTAGAACAGGGCACCATGTTCAGTTGGGCAAACCTCGCACCTACGTGATCTCAAAATGATCATACATTATCTGTACAACTCCAAGTCATTCAAGAAGTGTTCCAGCAGATTCAATATGAAATACAATGCACTCCTAGGCACAAATACCAGGATTCACATTAGAACTGTGCAAACGATGGCATTACTCAGTTTTTACTATGCTGAATCAAATCCGTTCTATTCACAACATATGCTGTCTTTTACTGGAAAATATATAAATATATTAATACAGGGCTACATTGTTTAGAATGAAGTGCAGTGTCTAGCAAAAAGTCTGTGTTTTTACATACTGCTTTTGATGTTCCGCTCACTGGCTCAGTTGGACTTCTGGAAGAAGAAATACAGGTGATCAGAACTTAAAACAGAGCACTTGTACCCAACATAAAGCGGTGAAAACAGATTCTAAAACCTGAACATCCAAACATTATGTTCTGATAGTCTAGTGAATGTGGACATTTAGTCGTACACAGAAACTGTTCTCTCTTGGTCCATGCAGTGCAGCTAAAAAAAACCCCAACAATCACATTTCTACTTTGTCACAAATTACTCGAAGACTTACAGATAGAGAACACAACAGTGCAAGAGGAAGCCCTCAGGTATTTTGTCTCTGCTACATCAGTATCAAAAAGATGAAGTCTGTCCTACAGTTTTGTGTTCTTCAGTCATCAACCATCAAAACACAGAGGTCACTTTAGCCAATCTCTACACCCCTAGTATTGCAAATAGGTACCAGATAGAGTACTTGAGTGTCTGAGAAAGAACAGTCATAGCCTAGACACGTCCAAGTGCAAGTCTACTTCAGTGAAAAAAATCACTCATCTGACAAAGAAATAACAGAAATGTCAGCCGCAGAGTCTTTAGAACAGTGTTTCTTTGTGGGAGCCCAAGCCCTGTGTTCAGGTATCTCCCACACTTGGCCAGGATAGGGCCAAAATACTACATGTGTTCCATAGGCTGTATTGACTAAAAATAGCAGTAGATATCTCACCTGAAAGCAGTTCCTGGGCTTTTGTGAGATTTAGGAGCCCTGTGACAAAATAAAAAAAAAAAAGGTCTTAATTGCCAGAACTTGCTTGAAGATAATCTTGAAAATGCTACAATATTCTAGGAAATATTTATAACGTTTGAAAACCTGCTGAGATTCCACACACTCATTCATCTGTACCTGCATGCTGCTCATCCTGAATCGGACATGCAAGCATTGATGTCGTTAGCAAACAATTCATACATCACCCAAAGTGTCCCATGAGCAGAGGCAATTCAAGGGCTGCTCTGGAATTTCTGTACAAATAGAAAGGCTCGTGCTCCCTGCCACTGCTAGAACACCACCGGGCTGGCAATTACAGCCATGTACCTCCGGCAGATGAGGAAGTACAGGGAAATACTTTAGATTGCCACGCAAGGATTTCTTCATCCATTTCCCTTGAAGAACATACTACAAGGCGAGTAACGCATTGCTGAAGGCCTCTCCACCCTGACAGCATGCACTCACCATTCCCAAACAGGAACCACTCTACCGGTTCTTTCTGCAATGCTTCCCACTGAAGGAATAGGAAGCTAAGCTGCCTGGTTAATTTTCAACGGGAGAACAGCAGCGCCATTCTTTCCTTATCCCCACACACAGGTATTGCTTTGAGCTTTGATGCCAGCAGCATCTCTTCTCTCCTTTCAGGGCAGCATTACAATACCAGGAGAGGGTGCCATCCAGCCAGAAACAGAGGATGCATTGACAAGACAGCACTAAGCATACACATTGAAATTAACCCCCAAAACAAGGCCATGTTTATAAGCGCGATGCTGTGGCGTCCAGAATTACTAGAAGAAGGCTGGAAAACATGAGCATTCAAACAATGCTAATGTAGCTGAGAGAGAACTGGACTGCATGAATACCTAAATGACAGCATTAATCCTCTAGTCAGGATTGCATTTGAATATCTGTCCTTTTAATCAGGACACCCAATTCCCTGTACTCCATAAATCTCAGCAATACAGAATACAGAGTTAAAACCTGGAGCACAGATACCATCTTAGGGTAAAAACAGACTTAGAAAGAGAACTAGCAACATTTGGTAACATGGGAAACCGCTTACTGAGTTTCAAGTTTGGAAAGGATTAACTATTCCTTCATCGTACTCACACAAAAGAAGTACGCTTTAGGATAGTGTTGTTTTTATCTTGCCTGAAACGGACATTGTCTTTAGGAAACTAACAGGAATCCCTTAGGAGTGGAACCTCTTGTTTGCATGGTTTGCCAGCTGGCAACCCTTGGTCTCTCCTCTAGAGCTAGCATGCAAAAGACCCCGATTTGGGGCATAGGAATACCTGCCACATCCCGCCCCCCCCCTTCTGCAAATGCAAGAAAGAGTCAAACAGATACATTAAAATCTCTGTCGTTAGATGGATTGGATGAGTCAAGGGATTAGCAGGGACAGGAGTTTCCTATGTAGGTTCCTCGCTCCACTGTGGCAGAGATGACAGTTGACTGACAGTTATAATTTGGCAGCAGTTGTGAAGGAACAGGTGTCTCTGTTCCTAAAGCTTCTCTGCAATGACATCCTTCACCTCCTGGCAGCCGCGAGAGGCTGGAAACGGAATGGGTGCAGCTGCTGGGTGTTCTGTGTCTGCCTCTTCGGATTGTAACCATTACCTGAAAGCGCTTTGGAGGAGATAAAGTGATTGTAACCTGGACTGGTAACTGGTGGCTTTGGCTAGTATTTTGTTGACATTGTTGAACTTTTCTTAGGAATTAAAAGATCAGACTTGTTTGTAAGGAAACCTTAAATTGGTGAAGGACCTTGAGAGGAGGAATGACGCTAATGGACACCTGCGGAATAATGTAAAATGGTTCTTTAAAAAACAATACAAGAAAAACTTTTGAAGAAAACAGTCAGGGTAGCTAATGTTTTCTATCCCCCAAAATCACTCAGGCAGGAGTCCGAAGAGCTCTCTGTTAGTAATGCTGTCGGTATCTTTCCTAGAGTAATGGCATTGAGTCCAATTACTAGAGGCTGAGTTGAGCAGCTTTTAGATATGATTTCTCCTGACATGCAGTCACTATGCTTGCTTAGAGCTAGAGGTATGTGCAAAATTAAACAGACTCAACAGCGCAAGTGCCAATGACTGCAAATGCGACTTTCGAGTAACTCAACTCGGCTAACAGTGAGATGTTCAGATAAGCTTATGCACTGACTGAGACTAAAACTTTAATTGAATGTATAATTAAATGGGCCAGTTTCTCTCTAGATTTCTTATTTGGGAATTCATAAGCGTTGGTTATTTATTAATTTAAGGGTTTGGGTTTAGTCCATCACTATTTGTTAATACTGGTTTGGGGATATGCTCTAATTAGATAGTACTTAGACAGTGCTGTTTAATTCTAGTCTGAGTGAGTTTATAATGGCTTGAATCTTAGTAATACAAGTCACTTTTTTTTTTGCATTTAATACAAATATTAAGACATGATTTCAAACAATAAACAACATACAACAGAAAGAAACCTGATTTGGTGTGTTTTTAATGAGATGTGTTGTATATTACAAGCCATCTGAGGTCACTGGAAATAACTCAGTTGGTCGATACCGCAGACGGGTCCCTTTTACGTTTGTTTTCTTTCTCATATTGCATGTATGAAAAAGCTCAAGAAATTAAAGGTAAGAAAAAATCTTGAAAGGCAAAAATAAAAAGAGGCAACAGTTATTAGAGACACGAACCTAAGACATTGTGCAACAGACTAGTTGCAGGAGTATACCATATTGGCGTGTTTGACTAAGAAAGAGCAGAAGGTGGCTGACAAACTCAGGATGCAGCAAGTCTATTCCCGCTCCATGCTTTAAGGTTTCCCAGTCCTTGAAATGAGACTTGAGAGTCCTCTCTGTTTTCTTCCTCCTCTAGCTCCAAAGCTCGCTCTTCATCACTTCATCGTAACATTGCTGCCATACAGCTTTGAAGAACGAAGGGTTAAGGGTGAATATGAGTATTTGGGGGGGGGGGGGGGCTGAAGCGTGGAGGGTGGGTGTTGAAGGGAAGAGCTGCTTTTTTCTTCTCTAGCAGTCTCGGTGGACATTGGCATGAGAAATCATTCCATTGACTCCTTTACGGATTATTATTCAAGCTGACATAAAACCTGACCTGGAGGCAATCGTACAAAGGCTTCACCCACAAGACCCTTTGCACTGAACTCCAGGAGAGAAAGAAGTCCATGCTTCAACAACCGCATCACTCAGCTCGGTGCTAACAGGGGTCCTCCTGGACCTCCTTCAAGAGGAACAGCACCCCATTGCTCCCGCTGACAAAGGTACATCCATACAGATGCTCCAAACCAGGCCTTGGTTCTGCTGTGCAAAAAGGAGAGGGCTAAACAAGTTTAATTCCCTCTCTTTGTCTTTAATAATATCGTTAATTCCTTTCATAGCCCTTCTGTTTCCTCCCAGTCCTGTGTTCAAGAGCTGTCCCATGGCAAGCTCAGCTGCTTTTCAGGAGAAGGCTGTCTAGAAATGAAATGAGGTTCTGCAGCTCCCGTGCAGTCCTGCAAACAGATGTTTTCATGGTTAGCTTTCCGCATGGCAGTAGCACATGCAGAACCGCAGTGCTATTTCTGCAAGCAGAGCTGAGCACATGCTGTGAAGATGTGGGCCTCTTGGCATGCTTACACCAGAGTCACGAAGATGACTTTGAGAGAAAACCATCTAGAGCTCTGTGCCAGATGGTTTCCTGAGTCAGATTTGTAAAAAGGGAGCATGGAGAGTGTGGGAAAAGAACGAAGATTAGTGAGGAGGATTGTAAACACCTGAAAGAGAGCCGGGAGCGATGGCCAGCGGTCACCTCTGTTCCTTCCTCAGAGAGCGTCCCTGGGCTGCAGGGGTCGGGGTCGGTCCCTCTGGGGCAGAAGGTTTTGGGCAGGACAAAGGGCTGAGGCAGCCGGGGTGCTGGGGAGGCCTGGGGGCCGCACAGTGGGAGCCACAGGGCCAGCAGCTCCATGGTCCCTTCTGTCTGTTGGATGCTAAGGACTCTCGGGGGTTGCTTGCTCTGGCCATTTCTGTTCAGGGGTCTCCCAGGAGGGAATGTGGGCGCTCCCCGTGTTCTGCACTGGCCACAACAGCCTCCCCAGCTCCTCGTGGGGAGGCAAAGGCTTAACAAAAGAGACACCCCTTAAGTTGTTTGGGGGTTTTTTGGTCTGTTTTTAAGGACAGTAAAACAAAAATATTGTTTTCAACAGGAAAAAGACTGAAAGGCCCCTTACAGGTGGTGTGAAAAGCTCAGCTGGAGCTGAGCTGGAACTCCCTCCAAGTCCAGAGGACGTCTAGCTCCAGCCAGACTTTGCTACATTCCCCTCCCCTCCGAGTTCATCTTCCCAGCATTAGGAAGGCAGGGACCTGCGTCTGCTGGCCCCTTCTGAGGTGTGTCCTCCTGAAGAGCTCGCAGTGTACGAGCCCGTAACATTTAATGGCTGAGACAGCGGGAAGGAAAAGATGTGTTCCTTGCCTTTCCTCTGCTCGCGGTTGGGACAAGGGAAGGGAGCAGGGCTGCTGTCCTGCAGCTTCTCACTCCGGTAAGACACTCTTTACAATTCTCAGGAGCCCCAGCGGAAGGGGGAGATGCTTAAGGGATGGCTTTGGAAAAGGAGCGAAGGAGCAGATGGCAGGCTGCCTTACCCTTCCTGCGCAGGGTCTGCCGGCCCTGCTTTTACAGTCTTGTCTCCTCCAAGGTTAGTTCGGGTTCCCATAGAGTACCTGGGAGCTCTGGTGTTGTAAGCATCCAGTTCCGTCTTTGGGAACGCAGCAGGTCCTGGAATCTCTAAGACTGGGGAGCTGCTGGGTAAAAATGGCAGGTGTTTCTTTTTACCCATTCCCCCTGCAGGCTGCACCAGTCGAGCTAGCTGGACAAAGCAGCAGCGTGAGAAGAACTGAGCCCTTTGAGGGATCGCACAAAGGACGCAGGCCAGATGGCGCGAGCGAGGCTGGGAAGTGGGGTGCCGGTGCCGGTGCCGGGGCAGCGCTGCTTGGCCAGACCCTGCCTCCTCCCAGCGCCACTCTTTCCTCTGTCACGCTGTGGGCATAGCTGGGCATAGGCAATGCCAGCACCAAGCCTCAGCCAACCTCTGAGGCCACCATCTTCCTTTAGCCATGAGCAAGATCTCAAATGTTGTGGCAAATGTTGTGTTGTGGCAAATGTTGTGTCTGCATCCCTGCTCTTTGTTCTCCCTGTAGGGTCCTGGTCAATCAAACAGGCTCTATCCCTGGAAATGACCGCTGTGGCTAAAGACAGACTCCTCTTGGTGGACACCAGCCAAGCTGTGGGAATGGCTCTGGCACACACGCTATTCCAATTTTCAATCCCAAAGGCGCTGGAATTAAGGCAGGTCCAACAGGAATAAAACTTGCCGTTTTTGACTGAAAGAGGGGAGGAACCCCCAGCACTGAAGAGCTGTTCATATCCTGCCAAGACCCACATGGAAATGAAATCGGTGGTGAGCTTAGGCAGGAATATTCATGTCCACGGAGCAGCACGCTTGGGTGTTAAGGCTTTATTACACTTGGGTGTTAAGGCTTTTCCACCCTTGGGTGTCAAGGCTTTATCTTTGGCATACGCGGCTGGAGCAGCGCCAGAAAGGAGTCCTGCCCTGTTACCTGTGACCTTCCCCCACCCAGCGGCCAACACAGCCAGGAACAAGTTTGTGTGCCAGGCCCTCCTGATGGCCAAAGAAGGATCCAAAGTCAGCTTTTGAAAATGTCATGTCTCTGCTTTAACTGTTGATACGGAGCAGTGCCTGGATTAAAATAGAAGCGATTAAGAGAGTCAAGCCCCTGCCTTTTTGAGGAAAAATGCAGGAAATCACAGACATTTACAAAAGTCTCTTTTGAATACTTTACACTGCAGTGAGAAACATTGTGGGTCTGGTGGTTAATGCTTTAAGGGACATTTAACACCTTGGGAAAAAGGGTAGAAAGCGCTCTCCTGGGCACTGTCTCTCACACAGGGTGGGCGAGGCTGGGCTTGGTGAGCCTGGGCGGGTCTCTGGGGCCCCAGCTTTCCCCAGTGCTGACTGTTGTGGCTGCTGCCTGTTCTTTCCTGTCCCCCCCGGTGGGGCTGTCCTTGGGAAGGCGCCAGAGCTGAGAAAGCCCCTGGGAGAGGCGGGGGGAGAAGCTCTTCTCCTGAGATTTGCCAGCGACTCTCCAGAGCATCCCTGTTCCAGCCCAGGAGATGCTCTGTGTGACAAGGCAAGGTGCCCGTTGGTCCCATGTATGAGGCCCTGTAGGGCTCCCACCAGGGTCCTTTGACCCACCCATCCTCCAGCCGCTGGACTTGCTGGGGTCCCCAGGCTGAGCTCTGCAGAGGCCGCTGTCACTGGGGCTGTGTGGGAGGTGTTGACTCGGGCCTGCCGGGGCCTCTGTGAGGGGAGAGCAGGGGCTGCCCCGTGCCGGGCACAGCCGGTCCCAGCCGGTCCCAGCGGGTCATGGGCGTGGGCATTTCCAGAGCAAGCGCCAGGGCTTTGTGATGGGGGGCCTCGTCGTGCCCAGACGCCATTGTGATGGGGGTCCCCGCAGTGACCATGGGGGTATTAAGGGAAGGAGAGCCCTGAAGTGCCCACTCCCAGGAGAGCACCTCCCTCAGGAGGCAGCATCTCCCCTGGGTGCCCATGGCAGGTGTGCGGCAGAGGACGCCAGAGACACCCATGGACGAGGAGGCGAACGCCCACTCCCAGCCCGCCAAGGGGCTGCCGAGCCTGCGCAAGAGGCGCCGGGTGAGGGACGGGGCAGGAGGGAGAGGCCAGTGGTAGGAGGGGGCCGCACGGAGCTGCCCTGGGGCCAGGGCTGGGCTTGCCAGCACTGTGGGGGCTGCTGTGCCAAGGCAGCCGCCTCCATCCCATGCCTCCTCCTCCTCCTGCCCGCAGGTGGGCCGCAGGCAGCCACAGGCAGCGCTGCAGGGCAGCCAGAGCCAGGCCTCGTCCCTCCGTGGGGACAGGCTGCCACAGCTCCCCTGCCTAGGGAGCTCGCAGGCCGCTGGGAGCCTCCACGCACAGGTAGGGAGCCCCAGGGAGATGGGGCCGAAGGTCTTCCTGCTGCCCTGGGGGCTGGCAGGGGAGCCCGGCCGCAGGAGCTCTTCCAGCCAGGGCGTGGGGGCAAGGGCCACGCTGACACGGCCTCTCTTCTCGCCTTCTCTTGCAGACGGACAGCCTGGCACGCAGGGTGGCACTGCCCTGCAACAGGGAGATGCAGGGGGAGGCAGTTCGTCTGCCAGCCTTGCCGTCTCTCCCCAGGCAGGCAGCGGCACCCGGGCACGCACCCACAGCTTGGCCACCAGCAGCTGCCAGCACCCGCCACAAGCTGCCTCCTCTGCCAGCAGCACCCTCTGCATCTTCTGCCAGGGGCAGGGAAACGGCCATCAGCACCGCAGCCAGCAGCCACTGACAGCTTGTCCCATCTGCTCCGGGCATCTGCAGTGGCTGGGGCAGAGCTGTGGGGCTGGCAAGGCAGGACCAGGCACAGAGCATGGCTGTGGCCAGGACAGCAAGAAGAGACGAGGGATGGGTGGCTGATGGTGGCAAGGCCCCCCCAGCTCAGCCCGCGTCTTGCCCCCATGCACGTGGGGCCACCGATGCTGCTGGCAGGGCCCCTGCGCCAGCTTCCCCGTACTGGGACACGGGGCCAGGGCACTGGGGACAAGCAGCAGAGTACAACCCAGCAATGGCGGCGGCACGCAGCCAGCACTGCCTCCATGGCAGGTGGTTGCGGGTGCACCAGGAGGCTGTTGCGGAGCATCTGGCCGCCCTGTCCATCGAGATGGAGCTCCAGGAGCTGGAGAGGAGCTTCCTGGCCCACACCGGGCACAACCTGGCCCAGCTGAGGAAAGCCGGTCCTGCAGCAGCAGCAGGGTGGCCTGGAGGAGAGCGAGCTCCAGCAGCAGGAGGACGAGGAGCAGCCTTTCTCCCTGATGTGATTGGGGCAGCTCAGTGTCAGACCCAGGCAGGTGAGCGCCAAGGACGGCATGGGACGGGACAGGGGGATGAGTCTCCCTCTGCCTGGGGCCAGACGCTGCGCCGCACAGACGCAGCCCCATTGTCTCCCACATCCCCATCCCAGCAGCTGCTGCTGGCAGGTCCCCAGCAGGCATTTGCTGGTGGAAGCCAGGCTACCTTTACAAATCCCCCTCTCTCCTTTCTCATCTGCAAGGTGAACTCATTTTACAACCTGTGGCAGCCAGAGCTGACATGCACGCAGCTCCCAAAGGACGCCACAAGCAAGCAGGACGTGCTGGAGTGGCTGGAAGCCCATGCCCCCAGCACGCAGTGGGTGGGGGCAGCACGGGGGGCAGTGCTGCAAGGGCCAGAGGACAAGGCAGGGGCCTTGGCTGAGGAGGACGAGTGGGAAGACGACAGCGACATAGAGCTGTCCCAAGGGGAAGACATCACCACCTACAACCCCTGGGCCAACCTCTTGCTCCCAGAGCTCTTCCAGGAACGAAGACAAGACACCATCACCCACAACATCTGAGTCAACCCCTTGGTCCCGGAGATGTTCCAGGACCCCCACGCTGGTCCCCAGGAGAGGCCTGGCTGGCGCAGCAGCATGGGCACAGAGGCAGCAGGAGAGGCAGCCGGCGACTGGCAGAGCATGTCTCCTGCCCCAGTGGCTGCCACGGACGCCGAGCCAGCAGCTTCTGCCCTGGCCGGAGCTCCTGAAGAAGAGGGGCACCGCGCACCTCTCCCTCCCGTGGCACAAGAGGAGGCAAAGGCACCAAGCTCCTCCTGTCTTTGGTGAGCAAGCCACTGCAGCACAGGCAGAGCGCCAGGCCCCTGCCCCGCGCGCAGCCCCGCAGCCTACGTCACCACACTGCAGGACACAGCCCAATGCATCGGGAGCCATGTCCCAGGCGAGGTTGCGGCTGCGATCCAGGGACCCAGCCAGCAGCCAGCGGAACAGCGGGACCTGGCACAAAGTATGCATGCGGCGACGGCAGCAACAACACCTGCCGCATCTCAGGACACCAAGTCTGCCTCGGCTGGAGAGCCTCAGGGAGAGGCCAGCACAGCCCCTCTCATGCCAGCGGCACATGAGGATGGAGAAAAGATGGCATCTCCCGTGTCTGGAGATCATCAAGGAGAGGCCAGCACAGCCATCGTCTCCCTGGCAGCGCATGAGGCTGAAGTGGCGTCTTCACTGCCTCTAAACCTTCCGGCCGACGCTGGCACACCCCACCTTGCCCCAGCAGCAGACGACAAAGGAGAAGCAGTGGCTTTTCCCTTGGCCTGGGACCCTTGGCACCAGGTGAGCCAGGACTGCCGATAAAGGCTTGAAAGTGGCTTGCTGAGCACTTCTGCCAGCTCCCTCAGTGCCCTTGGGTGGATCCCATCCGGCCCCATAGACTTGTGAGTGTGTAAGCAGTGTAGCAGGTTGCTGACCATTTCCCCTTGGATTATAGGGGCTTCATTCTGCTCCCCGTCCCTGTCTTGCAGCTCAGGGCACTGGGTACCCCGAGAACAACTGCTCTGATGATTAAAGACTGAGGCAAAGAAGGCAGGGAGTACCTCAGCCTTCTCCTCATCCTTTGTCACTACGTTCCCCCTGCGTCCAATAAAGGATGGAGCCTCTCCTTAGCTCTCCTTTGGTTGTTAATGTATTTCTAGGAGGAGCCAGGACCCTTGGCCGAGGAGGAGGAGTGGGAAGACGATAGCAACGCAGAGCTGTCGCAAGTGGAAGACATCACCACCCACGACATCTGGACCAACCTCTTGCTCCCAGAGCACTTCCAGGACCCCCACGCTGGTCCCCAGGAGGGGCCCGGCTGGCCCAGCAGCATGGGCACAGAGGCAGCAGGAGAGGCAGCCAGTGACCGGCAGAGCACGTCTCCTGCCCCAGCGAGTGCCACGGACACCAAGCCAGCAGCTTCTGCCCTGGCCGGAGCTCCTGAGGAAGAGGAGCACCATGCACCTCTCCCTCCCGTGGCACAAGGAGAGGCAAAGGCACCACCAGCTTCTCCTGTCTTCAGCAAGCAGGTCTGTGCTCCTGCTCTCCCCATGCAGATGGCCTCGGAGCACAGAGGCGACACACAGCCCTCCTCCGGCTGCAGGGATGTGCCCGAGGATGACCCAGGTATGTCCCCAAGACAATCGCCCCCACGGCGAGGGCAGGCCTGGCCCGGCCATCCCAGCGAGCGGCACCCAGGCCAGGCTGGCAGCACTGTGCGCATGGGGGCTGGCCGTACCCCAGCCACCCCTCCCTGAGGAGAGCCCTTGGTGGCGGGGGGCAGGCAGCAGCTTGCCCGTTGCCCACCCAGCCCCTCGCCTACAGCTCTCCTTCTCTCACAGGCATCACCGCCCTCCCGCACAGCCCGGCTCGACGGCAACGGCCCTCCCTCTTCAGGAGGGCCCTCAGGGCTCTGCGCAGGGCTTTCCATTGTCCCTGCCTCGCAGGACAGCAGGACCAGGAGAACCCTGCTGCCAGCGTCAGGCGGGTCCCCAGAGATGGCGGCTGGCCCTGAGCCTGCACAGCGCCCGGAGGGAGTGGCACAGGGAGGCACGCAAGGGACGGGTGCATGGATGGCGCCCCAGGCATTCAGCTGCCCTGAGGCCATCGTGCTGCCAGCCTCCACTCGGCCATGGACGCCGCCTGAGACCAATAAATGACAACAATTTTCCCCCAGTGCTCGTCTGTGCCTGGTCCATCTCAAGAGAAAGATGGGTGCAGGCAAGGCCCATGCCGGCAGGCAGAGCTGGAGAGCCCCAGTGCTCCCCCTTCTCCAGGCTCAGGAGAGCCTGCGCCCTCGGCCTCTGCCTGTGCCTGCAGCGCTCCAGCTCCCAACCAGCTGGGGCCTCCGCCAGCCTCACTCCATGGTGCCCGTATCTGCCTGGACCAGGGCAGCCCCAGCCCGCACCCGATGCCAGGCGCAGCCTCCCCTGGGCCCAGCGGCACAGAGGAACCCCTTCCCCATGGTGCTGCCCACACCCTTTCTAGCACAGCCCGGGCTGCGAGACTGCCCTTGCTGCCTGGGCACGCTGCCCACCCCTGCCCACCTTGGCCTCCAGGGCGTTTCCCGCAGCCACTGCTGCTCTCCAGCCACCCGGCCCGGGTCCCATCTCCTGCAGGGCCTCAGCCCATCCCTGGGCCGGTGCTTGGCTTTTGCTAGACATCTGGGGTCCCTGGCCCCCCGTTCCTCTGCCCCAGCTAAGTCCCTCCCAAGAGCTGCCCAGCCTCCAGCACCGCCACTGCCACCCCCAGTGTGGGGCCCTCCTTGTCCTGGCTGACAGCATGATCCTCACACGCTCCACCTCCAGAGGAAAGGCACTGAAGAAGAGCACCCCATGAGGGCCCTCCCCAGTAAGCAGCCACCAGTCACACTCGGGACACCGAGCGCCACCACCCCCGAGCGCCACCAGCCCCGGAGCCCAAGCAACCGGGCAATGCACCACCCACCCCTGCCGCTGGTCACAGAGCCTCCCCTCTCTGATTGGTCCCACGGCCGGGGGCAATCCCAGAGGGCCTCAAGCCTGTCTGGCACCATTGGTCTGGGGAGAGCCCAGCTGGCTCTTCCCCGTCCCCTGCTCCTTCAGCGTGTCCCAGGCAACGACGTCCAGGAGCGCTTGTGCCAACACCTTCCCGGGGATGGAGCAGCCTGGAGGTTCTCCCACCGCTCCTCCGTGCCTTTCTGCAAGATGGCTCTGGCAGTTGCTCAGGTTGCCAGGAGTCTCCCCAGATCAGCAGGCCCTTCAGGAGAGGAGCAGAGCGTGGCTTGGCGCTGGCACGGCACAGCTCCCCCCAGCCCTGGGATGCTCCCTAGCCAGTCACACAGACATTTGGGAAATGGTTTAATTAATATACTGAAAGGATCACTGCCGGCCCGAGCTGGAGTTCACCCGCTGCTCTGCTTGGCCGCCAGCCTCTTGTCTCTCTCTTCAGCAATGGTCAGGCAGATGCCCTTTCCACAGGGCAGGGAGATCCACGGCTTGTTGCCCTGCACGAAAGGAGAAGCAGTCACCTCACATCATGAAACCCAGACAGAGGCAGAGCTCTCCCTCTCAGGGGGAAAAAGCAGCGGAAGTCAGCCCCTGCCCATGCTGGGCCACGTACACATGGCCATGGCAGAGATCTAAAAGTAACCGATTGAATGAAGAAGTCCTTAATTTTCTCATTCTTTTTCTCCCTTCCTTTCTGTCTTTCCTGTGTGCCACTGAACTATTTTCTCCTCTGTTCATTTCAAACCTCAGTCTCATCAAATACTTCCCAGCCGTCAAGTCCTGAGCCAGTAAAGCCCTGTGGGAAGTCGGCACTCTTCCAGTTGGCAGAGGTAAAGTTAGACCCATTAGCGTCACAATGGGAAGATGTGTGTATCTTTTCCCCTGTAACTCTATAAACTATGAGTCTATAAACTGTCACTGAACCAGTGCCTGAACCTGATGTGGCAGGTGCGCTGTGAGGTCGCCGCTTTCCATCTGGCTGTGCAGCTGAGGGAAGGAGTGAAAAGCCAGGTCCCTGGCTCACATTTAGTCCGGGATGCTTCATTGCACAGGACTGTCCAACCTTGGGCTGCTGCAGGCACAGCTATGGTTTAGGCACCTTTGCAACTAGGTATCCTGGTGCTTCCAAAGCCTATGGAGCAGAGAATGTCCATTTTATTTCTAGGTAATAGCTCACTGAGGTGCCAGCATACCTACCTGTCTCATCTCTTGAACAACAGTCAGTGTTCCAGGTTCTTCAGCATCTTCACCTGCAGTGTCAAATGCTGGCTCTGCCGAATTGCAAAATTCCCTTGGTTTTAACTGGGCTGAGAATTACCTGCGAAGCAGAAAGAATGAGGAATAATGAGTGAGAAAGAATGACCATCAATCTGAGGAACAAGAAGAAGAGCAGCAGTGAAGACAGACTGGGCCATTCCTTTTCTTCTTTCAGATCAGCTAAATGATGAAGTTGATCTCTCTAAGTTAGCTCTACGTAGAGCTCCATGGGCTTCATCGTTTCTGCTTAAGCCATGCCAAGTATTCTGCTGACTTCTAGTCCCATTGTCAAAATCCAAACAAGAAGAGCAAATCAAATAGTCAAATTAAAACAATCTTGAGAAATGCAGAAAACTTGGTCAAGACACTTAATGACTGAAGGAGTAGAATGAGAGGGAGAGAAGCAGTAGGTCAGGATGCTTCACACCATACAGCAAACGTCAGAAGAAAGGCTGAACAAAGGCCTACTGTATCAGAAAGGACGGCATACAGGATATGGAAAGGATACAGATATTTCCCCTCCCCTAAAATAAAACATGATGGTTTAAAACTGGCAAGCCGAATACATGCACAGACACACGCACACACATACACAGAGTTGTTCTGTGGAACTCTTTGCCAAATGCTCGGGCACTTACACAACTGATTTAAAAACCAGAAAAGAAAACAAAACATTTCTGTGATAAGAACAATGAAGAGATGCACAAGTTGCATTAAAGGAGATCAAAGGAACAAGCAAACCACCAGCTCCTTTGCATGGGGGATGTACAGTCACGCACAAAGAGTCACGCATGCCCACAGAGTCACTGCCTGCCTGAAGGCACCCGCTGGGGAGGTTACCGATCCCTGTGCGCTACAGAGACTCCTTGGAGGCCTCCGGTGCCAGGCAGTGCCAGGGACAGGCTGTTGGACCAGACGGACCCCGTGTTTGATGTGTTCTGGCAGCTCCTGCGTACTTGGAGCTAAGCACTGACACGGATATGAAAGGCCCATGGGGACTGTAGGTGGCTGTTTTGACAGCAGTACCAGCTTTTCCACATGTCAGAGTGGGCACCTGAGACCTGGACAAACAACGGTTGACCTCCTTGAGGGCTCAGTCAAAGGGCTCCGTACTTTTTGCGTTAAGCTTCTTCTGTTTTCCACGGACAATGCAGTTTCAAATGCTTGACTGAGAAATATCAATCCAAGCAGAGCAAATATGTGCTCTCTCATTGCTTGGCAGCGATTTGGGGATCCAGGCCAATCATTACCAGTCCGAACAAAACAGTTTAACATCTCTAGTGCTGCTTTTCTTCCAGTGCACAGGCAAACTTCTTAAAGATCGTGTTCCAGATTTGCTTGGGTATAGGATACTAGAAAAAAGAAATCAATCACCACAAGGTGACTGAACCCCTAGGTGAATAAGGTCGATGTAAAGGATGTAAAATGTCCAATAATGATTGCCAGAGTGAAATTTCTGGGTCAGCATCTACAAAATTAATTATGAGCAATGTTCATGTTCCTACATTGTTTTTTTTCAATGGGCAGGGCACTTCTCACTGATGGAGACTTTCTTTAAGGAACTTTAATTTTTCTTCCATTTTTAAATACTATGACTCCAAGCACTCCAGCTGTGACGTGCCCAAGAGGAGAAACTGTCCGACCAAGATGGAATGAAACATTTCAACATTTTAAAATTCAGTTTCCTCAGAAATTTTCATTTCAGGAAAACAGAAGGCTGTTTTGACTCCTCACGCTGATTTGGGATGAAAAGAAGATTTTAAGTGGAATTTTCCTGGTGATGTAAATTGGAAGTTTGGATAGCTCCCTGCAACATTAACATAGGGATCAGATGGGATTTTAAACTTCTTGCTGCCCTCCTGCGGATGAAATGAATCATTACTTCAGTAACAACAGGGGGAAAAAAACCAAAGCAGGGAAATAACTGCCTTAGTAGAAGGCAAATTCCAGAGAAATTCATAAGATCGAGTGTCTTGGCACATGAATGCTGATACTGCTCCTCAAGAAAACTGTTGAAACCAGGCAAATCAGATGGAATCTCTGTCACACTTGTCTGTATAATGTAGACAACAGCTTAGCAACTGAAAGGGTGGCTGTGAAGCTAAGGGTAATAAAGTCTATTAAAATCCTTAGAAGAAAGCCAGGCAAAAGTGCAAAACATTTTTATGGAGCGCACTGATGCTAGACCAAGCTTGTGATCAACCAACAAGTGCCAGGGTGACAGGAACCATGGGACTTGATCTAAACAGCCCCTACAGCTACTCCCATACACAGCTGGGCTACCATAGAGGATGTGGAATAATTTTCAGTTCTCCTTTTCGGTCACCATAGCAGAGGATGGACAGGTTGATTAGAAAGCCATCCTGAACCTTAGATCCAGTGGATTCCTGCATTTCGAGCTCCTGTCAAATTGCTTTGTCACAAGAAGATGAAGAGAAATGACACAAGACGTTACACCGGACATTAACAACAGGGGAAAAAAAGAGAGAAGGAAAAACAAACCAGAAGGTCTTTACCACAGGCAACTAACCTGTCTGCGAAAAATAGCACCTGCTTTCTCTTTGTAGCTGTTAGCCACTTAAGCCCCCTTTTCTAAGACAACCTCCCTTCTACATTTGTTCTTTCCAGTCCAAAACATCTTGAGAGGCAGCCTCACCTGTAACACACTTGGTATTATGCAAAAAGACAGGACGGTCCAAAATTGTCCAAATTTTTGTCCAGAATTGTAAATATTTCTTTAAAGCAGATGGTGGCATTTAGACCGCAAATCCTGAGTGCAAGCCTGTAGGTCTTGTGTTCCCAGTCTCTTTGACACTGCTCAGAGTCTCATGCAGACCTGTCACCATGTGGTTGAGGTGTGCTAAAACACAAATGGAACTCCATCAGTTTTCTGGGGCTGAAGACCATAGAATCATCGAATCATCGAATCATTTAGGTTGGAAAAGACCTTGAAGATCATCGAGTCCAACCGTTAACCCAGCACTGCCAAGTCCACCACTAAACCATGTCCCTAAGCACCACATCTACACGTCTTTGAAATACCTCCAGGGATGGGGACTCAACCACTGCCCTGGGCAGCTTGGTCCAATGCTTGACAACCCTTTCAGTGAAGACATTTTTCCTAAGATCCAATCTAAACCTCCCCTGGTGCGACTTGAGGCCATTTCATCTTGTCCTACCACTTGTTACTTGGCAGAAGAGATCGACCCCCACCTGGCTACAGCCTCCTTTCAGGTAGCTGTGGAGAGTGAGAAGGTCTCCCCCCAGCCTCCTTTTCTCCAGGCTAAGCCACCCCAGTTCCCTCAGCTGTTCCTCAGAAGACCCTTCTTTGGACACCCTCCAGCACCTCAATATCTTTCTTGCAGTCCAAGGCAACTAGTTAAAATCAACTTCTCTTAGTCCTGAAAGAGCATTCAACAGTGGAAAGCTGTTTGCATTCCTGTAATGGGTTTTACATTTTTGTCCTAATGATCCTTACACACTTGCAGCTAACCCTTTAGGTCATGACAGCATCACGGAGCAGGGCTGCACCCAAGGGGTGCACACACGGGGCAGAGAGTGAGAAGATGCAGCCAGATGGTTAAGGAAAGGTTTCATCAGAAGATGGGAGCAGAGAGGACAGGCTGCAGTGATCCAGTGCAGGGCTCAGCCAGACAAGCGCGGGGCCCGGCCCCACTGGACTCGCCACCAGCCCCTTCGCTACGCTTTTCTGCCCACCCCTCTCCGCTCCCCTTGCCCCACAGAGTTCAGACCATTCCCGCACCCACCCAGCCCTGGGCTCTGCCCCCCACCCTCACCCCTGCTTCCCAACCCTTGCTGTGCCAGGCCTGCCTCTCGGTTTCTCCTTTTTTACATTCAAGAACGGACTTTCCTCCTGGAAACACAGGGCTATCTCCGTTATCAGCTCAGGATCTCTTTCAGCTCTCCCCTGACCAAGCAAGGCACTATGCTGCATTTCCAGAGCTGCCAGAACTACTCATAAAGCCCAGAGGCAGAAGCTCAAAGGTGCAACCATTTACTAGCTGCTCCTCAAAACACTCTCAACAGAGAGAAGACTTCTCAGCAATGACCATGCCTGATCCAAGGAGGCAACTCACTCAAATTCACTCCGGCTGACTCTAGCAGCGGGAGTAAAACTCACCGTCATGTAGAACAGATTAATTGCATTGAAATGACAGAGGGCAGCGTCATTAAGTTAATTTGGCATGTAAGCTCTTTGGCAGCCCTCTTTTTTTTTAATTATTCTTTTGGACTATGCTGTCCTCTTGCTACACAAGTGGATGCACACACTGTACTGTCTGCATACCGGTTAGCTCCCATACTTCCCAGTTACTTCCATGCATCTCCCCACAGTTTTCTCAGATCTGCTGCTGCAGTCAAGTCACCCCTTCTAATGTTGGTTTCGGTTCCAGGCTGTAGCACAGTGAGCGCCTGTGATGGATCCCTCTCCTTCTGAGCCCGCTTCCTCAAGGTTATTCCCACCTTGAAAACAACAACAGAGAGAAGTTCACTCTTTGTGCTGTGCTGGTAAAATTACGAACATTTCCGATTGGAGAGCTCTGGCTAAGAAGTTCACCCTAACTACAAGAACATTCCTTTCGCCTAAAAGCTAGCAGTCTGGCATGATTTCCAGCTGCCCACCTCTGAGCTAAGGTAACACCACCTGTGCCGGTGTTAAGATTCCTTCTTAGAGTTGTGGCAGGTAGCAAGCTGCTTCAGGAGTCCATCCCTCCCAGGGGTGGATACCTGCCTTTGTTAACACTGAAGCCATGGCTTTTCCTCACCTCATTCCTGTTTGCTGAACTGGTACGTAGGTCTGGTCATTTGGGAAACCAAGCTGCAGCTGGATGGCCATTCACAGACAGGCTCCAATCCAGAGGATGAAGGATCTGAATGTCCGGATGCCACAAACCCGTCTCCAGAGAGCTCCTTAAAACAAAAGAGGGAAAAAGCCCCACCATGGTGGGGAATGTCAGAAGAAGTCAAGTTGTATGTTACATTTTAGTACTCAACCATCTTAAAATCTCACGTGTCACCTCTCCTTAGGCATAAACGGCTTCCTGAGCAGAATGGGACCTTGTTTTCCTGCTCACGTCTTTGCCCTTAAGAAAATGGCTTAGTGTTTTAAGACCACATGTTTGACCGTCACCAGCCATGATTTCTAAACAAGCAGAGGGATAACTTAGAGGCTATTAACATTATCAATTAGCTGAGGCATTACTTAGTAAAACGCACTTTTCCTAGACAGGTACAAATACTTACAGCCATTTGCAGTCCTCAGAGCATCTAACCTCGCAGAAAGTCTTGCCTCTCATGTTAGCTCAGGTATGTTTTCAATCCATTCAGGTTTTTGCCAGGGAGGTGGGGGGGACGGGTTATAACCCCCCCCCAAATACCTTAAAAGCACTAAACTTTTCCTCATTTCCAAATGGGGGAGGGGACAGGCGGTGGAAGGGGGGGGAAGGGAGCAACCAACTTGCAGTCTTAGTTTGTGAAATTCACACCATTTAAATCATAGAATCATAGAATGTCCTGAGTTGGAAGGGACCCACAAGGATCATCGAGTCCAACTGGTGCCCCTGCACAGGACAACCCCAAAATTCACACCATATATCTGAGGGCATTGTCCAAATGCTTCTTGAATATTGTCAGGCAGAAAGAAGACTTAGCAGAAGAGACATGAGGAATCTGTGAAGGTATACTGTTTGAATACAGCCTACTGTCAAAGGTGCGGCACCATCCACCTTTCACAGGTCCGTGGAGGCTTCTCCCTCAGTAGCATATGGATGTCAGGGCCGATGGAAACGGAAAACTTCATCTCCTCCTCTAGATACAGCCAAGAAAGACAGAAGCAGCATCTACCAGCCACCACTGGCTTCTAAAACAGTACTTAACACAAAGACAAACTAAATATATTCTCAGCCTAGCAGAGGTGCAAGTTAGATAGCATTTTTTTCTTTTTTAACATTTTTGTGGACATCCATTCTTCTAATACGAAGACCATGTTTCACCACATAGCTCACTTGGAAAGAGCTATTCATGCCAAATCAAATAGCTTAAAAAGAGTGGGAGCAGAACGTCTATGACATTTCACTTTTACACCCACAAAATTAGCCAAGAGACAAGGTAAAATTAAAACCCTGCAGCTGCGAGTACTGTTTTAGGCAGGGTCTCTGTGACAATTACGCCTTTACGCCAGGCAAAGAGTGCTCCGGGACTTGTAAGCTACATCAGTCGCACATTGCAGCAAGCAACTCTCCTGTTAATCGCATGCTGAATTCAACAAAAAACATCAGGGGAAACCCCACCAAAGCCACAGAAACCAAACACAGTTGGTTCTCTCCTTTGTTTGGAGCCAACACAAGTCGGTCACCACAGCCCTGGCCGAGAGACCATCCATAACAGAGCTTGGTTCTGCCCAAGGCATTTTCAACGCCCTCTACCCTAACCAGAAGAAGCAGAAGCAGTTCCCCAACCACCGCAATGTCTCCAAAATGAAAACCGTCGGGGGAACGTACCATCGGGCAATGCCTGCAGCTCACAGGCTTCATCCTTCTGCTGCAAGAGCCGAGGACAGCCTGGGGAAAACGCCGGTGTCAGAGGGTGCAGCCTGCAGCCCTCCAGCTACACCCATCCCCACAGCCCAGGCCGCGCTGCTCCAGAGAGCGCAGGCTCAGAAACCTCCTCCAGGGCCGGAGGCAGCGGCCACGTTCCTGAGCCCAAGGCCCAGGGGCTACCACCAGGTCAAATCTGTCACTCTCTCGAACCCCTCGCGCCTCACGTTGGGTCCCACGTTGGTCCAGGGCTGATGCAGGCTGCTGGAGCCTGGTGACCGAGGCCGGGAGACAACCGTCCTGCCAAGCCTCTTCCAGGCCCAGACCCCCCAGCACTGGCCCCGTACTGGCCCAGTCAGACACTGCCCCAGTGGCAAGACACCCCCCACATGGGCAAATCACGCCCAGGGGCAGATACCCTGGCCATGGGCAAATCTTCCCCCCAGGGCAAATGCCCCCACCCCAGGTGCAGCTCCCCCACCCAGGCACAGATACTCCCCAGGGACAGATACCCCTGGGGGCAGAGATCCCCACCCCATGTGTAGCACCTATTTACCGTCTTTCCCTCAAACCACGAGTTTTCTCACTTTAACCTGTATCTTTAACCTGTATCCCAGGGCGCTGGGTGTGGAGCAGGGCTCTGCTGCCTGCAGCCGAGAGCCCCGCTTAGGGCAGAGCCCCGCACCAGGCAGGCTGGCAGCAGGGAGGGGACCCCCAGCCCAGCCCTGGAGAGCGGAGAGGTTCCCAGGGGTGCGCGGGGACAGCCTGGGCTTGGCCCCAGAGAGGGGAGCTGCTGGCCAGGGGTGGTGAGGAGCTCTCTCCTGCTGGGCATTTGATGTCCTCCCTCCTCCCAGCCCTTGGGGAGGTGGCTGTGGGGAGCCTGGCTGATGGCACCGGGCACGGCCTGGCCCTGTCCTGTGGACGCCATGCTCTGCTCAGCCCTGGCAGCTGCTGGGATAACGGTGGGATTTGGGGTCTGGCCAATGCTGTCGCACTGGCGAGTGGGCCGTGTCAGGGGCAGAGGCCAAAGGGCTGGGAGCCCGGCCTCAGCAGCCCAGAGGAGGTGGCACAGGGTGCCCCTGGGGGCACAGCTCTTCCCTCTCCACAGGGAAACTTCTCCCCCGGCTCCCGGACAAGGATGTGCAAGTCCAGAGCATGCCAGAGGTGGCTGCGTCTGAACACCACGATGAAACCTCCAGGTTTTGCAGTCCAGCAGGGCAGCTGGGCCTTTGTGGCAAGGACACCCTGGCTCAGTGTGTGCTGTGCTGCCACGGGCTGCTGAAAAGCCTGGGCGTCAGGCAGCTCTCAGGGCAGTCCTGGGTCCTTTGAGCTCTGCCTTTTCCCTTTTGCCTGCTGAGGGCAAGCGACTTCCACAGGAGGTGAACAAACGTGAGTTCTTTTGGAGGAAAGCCCAACAGAGGGCTGAAATTCTAAAACCATGATGGTGCCAGGGTGTGCTGAGGGGTGAGCTGTCCTGCACACAGTGGCGGAGCCCCGGAACAACGCTGTTTGCTCAGCACGCTCAGGGTGCTTCCCGTGTGAAGGACACCATGGCCTTGGGCTTGTGCTTCCAGCTTTAATCCAACAGAGCCATTTTCTTGGAGAGCGCTTCACTTCTGCCTGGCTTTGCAGGGCCAGCAGCAGAGCGCCCACAGGGCCCATCCCCGTTTTGGCTGCTTCCTGGGCGTTCTCAGGATCAGCACGGTCTGAATTGCCAGGGACGAGACCGAGAGTTCGTCATCTTTCTCCAAAAGCTGGAGGGCTGCAAGAGGAGGAAAGAGAACAGAGCTGAAACCCACCGATCTGCAGAGACCCCCACGCATCCCCTCTGGACCATGCCAGCCCCACCCATCCCTTTCCCTGGCCAGGAGGAGCAGGTGGGACAAAGGCACCAGCTGGAAGCTGCTGCTCAGGAGTGCCCAAAATTCCCCTGAGATGTTCCTCTGCCCTTGAAGCATTTCCCTGCAGCAGGGCAAAGCATGGCAGCACCCTGCCCAGGCTGGGGCCCCTGCCCCACCAGCCCCGCCACGCACAGCACTGCCCCTGCTCACCATTGCAGATCTCAGCCAGCTTCTGCTCGCTCTGGTCCCTCTGGTGCCGCGCGGCAAGCCCTAGGCACAGAGCTGCGTCAGACCTCCTGTTCCCCAGCGTGCTCCCAGCAGCACAGCTCCCGGTTCTGCTGGTTTGGCTGCACACCCTCCTCCCCCTCAGCAGGGTGACCCCAGGAAGGACAGTACCCGAGGCGGGGTGGGACTGAGCAAGGCGGCCACCAAGCCCACCTGCGTGGGCAGGGCTGGGAGAGGGAGGCACAGAGCCCCTGGATGCCCAGGCCCTGCACGGGGCAGCCAGGGCTCTGGCAGCCACAGGGCTGCCCCTTGCCGCCAGTGCAGTGGCTGGGACTGGGGCCAGGCTGCCAAAAGAGGGACCCCAGGGGCTGTGGCTCACCAATGAACCTCACGGCCGCCTCTCGCAAGGGGACCTGAGCATCCTTCAAGTATGGCAGACTCTGACTCAGATAGTCTTCAACTCTGCTCCTGTCCTGCACCAGCTGGAGAGAGCACAAGGGCATGGGGCTGGCACAGGCCCTCCCCAGTTACCCGGACCAGTCCCTCCTCCCAGCACCCCTGGTCCCCCTCCCACCTCAGGCCATTCCCATGTCCCAGCCAGGAGCCCTGTGGGGCTGAGGTTCAGAGAGAGCCGCAGGCAGAGGCAGGTCTGGAGGTCCTGAGACCCCTCTGTCCCACTGCCAGGGCCCAGGTGCGCTAGGGTCTCGTTCGACATCTTGAGGGTGGGGAGGGGAGAGGGGCCTGGAGAGGAGCCCTTGGGGGGCTCTGTGCTTGGGGGCAGGGAAGGCGGGTGCAGCTCCAGGCTGCGGGCTCTGGGCTGGAGCAGGGCAGGCCAGGCACAGCTGCACAGGGGCACCCCTTGTCCAGCCCGGGCCCTGGGCCTGGGGGTTGTCCTCACCAAGCACTCCCCAATTCTCCAGGTCTGCTCTGTCTGCGTCAGGTGCTTGAGCTGCCTCCACTTCAGCAGCTTTGCAGCGACAAGGAGGGCTTCCTGAGAGGCCTGCAGAGGCGGACAGGGATTGGGGGGATTGTGGACAGGGACTGGGGCTCAAAGCCCTGGCCTCCAACACCTGCAGGGACAGGACTGCGGGGAGCAGGGATGGGAGGGGACCCCACATCTCCATCCTCTGCAGCAGTGCTGGGACTGGGGCAGGGAAGGAGGGCAGCTCTGCCCTGTCCTCTGACTCGGGCAGTTGGAGCCTGGGGTGAGACAGATGCCAAGAGGCCAACTGCCAGCAGCCCTTGCCCCTCCCTGATGCCCAGCCCACCCCTGGGCTGGCAGCACGCCCTTCCCTGCATCACTGGTCACATTTGAAATCTGTACCTTGGCCACGCTCTCGCTCTCGTCACTCATGCGGAAGAAGAGTGGGAGCAGGCTTCTGCGCACGTTCTCCTTCACCTGCCGCTTGTGGCTCCCCACCACCATCTGTAGCACCTCTTTGAAGAGGCAGATGGAGAGCTCTCGCAGCTGGCTGGACTCCTGGGAGGGAGGAGGACAGGACGACTTCAGCAACAGCTGCTCCCTGAGCAAGGGCGTCAGCGTGGCTGATGTGAGGGGAGATGCTTTGCAGTCAGGTTCTGCACACAGGAGCCGTGGGCCAGATCTGCAGCCGTGGCTGAATGGGCCCAGGCCCACAAAAGGCCACACATGAGGTTTCCATCAGGCGGTACCTGTGCCAGCCCCCAGCATTCACCACCAGCCACACCAGCCACACCAGCGCAGAGCTCCCCAGGGACCAGGCTGGCCCTCGGCAACGCCTCCGCGGCACACATCGCCACCTCAGCCTTAGCCCCTTGCCATGGCACCTGGGGAGAACGTCTGGTCCTGCCTGGCAGCGCAGCTGGGGGAGGCCTCGCAGAGCTGAGAGCAGCTCTTGGCCTGCAGGTGCTTTGCCCAGGGGCTGGGCTGGGCCCCAGCACAGGGGGCTCAGGTCGCCTGGAGGCATCAGCCTGTCAGGGAGAAGCCGTGCTGGGCTGCAGAGCCCAGAAGCCATCCCCACGAGAGCCCAGGGGCGTGAGGCGGGGAACAGCCCTGCCCAAGTGCTGCCGCAGGGCTGGGCTGATGGGCAGTTGTCCTTGCAGAGGGCCCAGCAGCGGGGCTCAGGCTCCCCCAGCAGCCTTACATCATCAAAGAGCGGCAGGAGCTTCTCCACCAGCTGCAGAGCGGTCAGGCTGGCCTCCCCCCTCGTCATATGACCCAGCACATTTCTGAAGACCAGCAGGGCCTTCATCTTGTTGTCCGTGTTGGCATTCTCCTGGGTCTCCATGATGTCCGGCAGCAGGACCAGCATTTTTCTTGCCTGTAGGAAGCACAGAAATTCCTTCTTGTGAAGCGGCGAAAGACCAGCCTGGCAGAAATGCTCTGGCCGCTAAGCACCAGCCTCCTGTCCGCCTTCCTGGCAGGTGGCACAAGACTCCCAAACCAAAGGCGCAGAAGGCTTGGTAACCCTCCGGGCCTGGAAAGCTCCCCAGGCAGCCACCAGCAGGCCCCTCCATGGCAGCGCTCTGCGGACCCCCACGGCTCGTGCACCGTAGGGTGCGGGCAAGGGCAGCCATCTCCAGGCTGGCAATGAGCAGGCTGTGACCCCTTCATGACAGAGGCCCACTGCCCCAGCCCCAGAGTCAGCCCATAGCATCAGGTGTACCCTGGGCTCTGGCTCATCCCCTCTCTCAGCAGAACGCTTCTTCTGGGGACAGCGCTCCCTCGACTGAGGCAGCTTGGTGCTGGCTGCCTCGGTGTGGAGCAGAAATTCCTGCCTGGCACCACAGGGATGTGCCAGGAACGAGAGCTCCTGCAGGTGGGTGAGGGAGCCTTTCTCCTTGCGCTGCAGCGGCAAGGTCCGAGCCTGAAGGAGCCTGGGGCCCGTGAAGGGGACAGCGAGGGCATTTGGAGCCATCACCCCACCTCCTGACTCCCAGCCCAGGCCAAGCCACCGCGTTACCCACTGCCCCAGCCCCAGGCTGCCAACATGGCTTCACTTGACCAGGCCCCGCTCACCGTCTCAGGTCTCTGCGACAGCGTGATGAGGCCTCTGAGCACCAGCGAGAGCAGCACCTGGCTTGGCCGCCTCAGGTACCTCTGGACTTTGTAGAGGCCAGCAAACTCCTCCGATTCAATGTCGCTGGAGGCCAGCAGCTGAAACAAAGGCGGCAGTGAGAGACTGGCAGAGCCCGCAGGGCTCCCTGCTCCGTGTGGCTCCTGGTTCCCACTGGCAGCTCAGGGCAAGGGCACCGGGGCCAGACAGCCCGTCCCGGGGGCAGCTCTGCCCGTGGAGGGCCGCTTGGTGCCCTGCGCCTCGCCGCACACCACGCGGTCCTCTGTGCCGGCTCCTCCTGTCCTCTGAGCATCGGCAGCCTCTTGCTCTCATGCCTCTGAGGAGCGATCCAACAGCAAGAGCGGGCACAAAGGAGGCACGACAGGCGAGTGGTGACGAGTGTCTCTTGCCCCCAACCTTGCAGCCCGCTCAGCCTGTGCAGAGGCCATGTCTCTGCCCCTGACCCAGCCCTTGCCCTGCCTCAGGCTTCCAGTCTGCAGGGCAGGGCAGGGGGGTGCAGGCAGGGGGGAAGCAGAGCACTGTCTGGGCAGGCAGGGGCTGCTTGGGCTGCGTGTTTGTGCACCAGGGCCCAAGCAGCGTGGGGTGGCCCTGCATGGCTGGCGCAGGGGAACCTGCTGCTGGTCAGGTCCCTGCTGGCCCTAAGGGGGTCTGTCCCTGTGTCCTGAAGGAGGTGACCCTTTGGGGGCAGATGGGAGGAGAGGGCTGTGCCAGTTTCCTGGAGAGGCAGGCACAGCCCCAAGGGTGAGCAAGGACTGCTCTGGTCACTCACAGACAAGTGATGGATGCAGGCGTCCTCTGTGCTGGAGCTGAACACCCTGCACAGCCGCTGGTCCTGGAGCTGGCTGAGCAGCTCCCTCAAAACCTTCTTCAGGGTATGGGGCTGGGAAAGCATCACGTCCCACATGGCCAGAGCAGCACTGCAGGCCCAGAGCGCTCTGTCAGCAGGGCTGCCTCGGCCACCACACTGTGCCCGGGCCAGCCCCACAGGACCCAGGCTGTCCTGGAGCCCTGGCCCTTCCCGAGCCCTCGCCTGGAGTGCCCGGGTCCCTGCCTGGGCAAGGAGGAGGGGGCTGAGGCAGTGTTCCCCATGGGGCAGGGAGGAACCTTGTGGTGGGGTTCTGGGCTGCCTTGGCCGGCTTTGGCTACTGTGCGCCTGGCCGATCCACCAGCGCTAGAAAGCGTAGTGGGGTGGAGGGCCCTGCTCCTCGGGGGTGTCCCGCAGTTGCCCAAGGGTCTGGCAGCCAGAAAGTCTCCAGGCCCTCTCCCCACATGGCACAAGCCCCCGGGGGCTGCTGGGCTCAGTACCTGTCACATGATGGAGAGAGCTTCAAGAGGCTCGTGACCACTTCCCCGGGGCACTGCTCCGTCATCAGGACAAGCAGCAAGTCCAGGCTCTGCCGGGCGGATGCCGTGCTGATGCACGCCATGTTTTCATAGATGCACCTCATGATTCTTGGCACCTGGAGGGCACACAGGTGAGGATGGTGCTGCCACTGGAATGCAGCCATTTCCTCAGCTGCCTCTCAACCTGCTGCCCTTCCCATCCTGCTCTGCTGGCTTCAAATGGCTTCAAGGTGCCTGAGGCACCTGGGATAGGGAGGGACGGAAGGGGGGTGGAAGGGAGGGAGGAAGGAAGAACACCTGAAAGGGCTCAAGGGCAGGGCAGCCACAGGCCACTTACCTCTGTCAGCCAGGAGGCAGGTTCTCTCGTGGCCACATCCAGGATGCTACTCGCCTCCTCCTTGTCATAGATGCTGGAGTCTCTCATGGCCTCAATGACCACGAGGACAAGGTCTCTCTTCTCGGAAGGCTGCAGGTATTTTCCAAACGCCTACAAAGGAAGGCAGGGAAGACATGTCACAGCGAGTGCCCTGATGGTGCTCCTTAGCTGAGCAGTGAGAGCAGCTCTGGAGAGACATGGCCCGGCAGTGCTGGCAGCAGTGCCCTCAGGAAAGCTGGAAGCAGGGGCTGCAGTCACTGCGCGGTGGAGGATGAGAAAAGAGAGGAGGAGGGTTGGGGTGGTGGGCACAGCGTGCCGGCCCTCCAGAGAACCTGGGCTTGCTGGTGGCCAGGAGGGCTGGAGCTGCTGCTGGGACACTGGAGTGCAGCCCCTTCTAGTCCCTGCTCGGGGACAGCAGCAACCCTCTCGCCAGGGACAGTGAGGCCATGCCAGCCCCGCTGACTCTGGATCCCTTTGCTCACACAAGTCTCCTGATGCCACGGACAAGAGGCCCGGCAAGGGAGGAGCTCATTACCATTGTGATGGTGCTGGTGCTGGAAAACCAGGAGGTGTTCTCAGCTTCCCGTTCCCTTTGACGCTGTGGATGCTCTGGATTATCCTCTGGCAGCGTCGTGCCTAAACAGGAGGGGATCAGAGAGGAGTCGGTAGCAGAAGGCATCTTTGCCAACAAGCTTAGCAAATGGTGAAAAGAGCTGTGAACTAGGAATGGCTGAGGAGGGAGGTTCCGACCCACAGTCAGGGGAGGAGGTGGTGGACAGGGGAATAAAGCAAAGGGTGAGAGGCGAAGGGAACCAGAGGGACCTCAGGGATGATGGAGAAGGAGGAGGGGCACCTGCCTCAAGTGTACGTGTGCAAACGCTCACGGCCTGGGCAACTCAAAGGAACTAGAGCTCTGCATGCAGTCACACAAGTAAAACATTGTTGGAAGAACGGAGATGCGGGGGACAGCTCGCAAGGCTGGAGTGCTGCGGTGCACGGCTGCAAGCTCTTGAGGAGAGATGGGGAAGAGGAGGAGGGGGGTGCATCCTATCTGAAGCAGCAGCTCAGATATAGGGGCCGATCAAGAGTCTGAGAGAGCGCATGGGGGTGAGAAGCAGAGGAGAGGCAGTGCTGGTGACATGGTGGTGGCAGCATGTTGCAGACCTCCCCCCTCGGGGAGAGGATGTGCATGAAGTCTTCCTGAAAGCACGTGGGCAAGTCTCCGTGCCTGTCACACGCCCTGATTCTCATGGGGAACTTGACCGTCGTCCCTGAAACCTGCTTGCAAGATGGCAGGACGCAAGCAGTCAGGGAGATTTCTGGGGGGCGTCAGGGACAGCTTCTTGCTGCAGGCACTGGAGGGATGTGGTAATCAATGGTAGCTTTGGCTGTGGGGACCATGAAACAGCCGGGTTCTGAGTGGGGAAGGAGAGCAGCAAAGAAGAGGGGCTGGACTTGTGGTGAGCATTCAGCTTCTGCAGCAAAACGCTAGCAGGGATGCTACGGAAAGCAGCTGTGAGGGGCAGAGGAGGTCGGGGAAGCTGGCAGAGTTTCATGGACAGCCTCCAGCAAGCACAAGACCAGTCCATTGCAATACTCAAGGAAACAAGCAGGCATGCGAGGAGACATCTGTGTGTGGAGGGACGCAGCCCGCCACAGCTTCTCTTACCTTTTTGCTGCAGGAGGAATCTGAAGAGGTGATGAAGAGCATCCAAAGCCCCCCAGCTGATCTCCAAGTTCTGGCAAGTGCGGCAGAGGATGAGACGCCCCAGCAGCTGTCCCAGGATGGGGATACGGATCTCTGTGTGGCAGGCAGGGCTGTCATCGTCTCCTAAATGGGTGCTGCAGACCTGGGCGAGGGAGGCAGGACAGGGAGAAAGGCTGAGGGGCAGTAGCTGCGACCAAAGCCCTGAAGCCCAGAGTCTGCCCAGGGAAGGATCCCCGGGGAGTCACAGCTTTGTAGGGCCCTCCCAAAGCAGCCAGCTGGGCAGCAGGGCAGGGAGAGCTGCTGGGCCTGGGCTCCCGCCGTGCTCCTTGGGCAGTCCTGTCCTGCACAGGACTAGGGGCCGAGATGGCTCCTGGCAGAGAGGGAAATGGGGAGCGAAGAGCCTGGGAAAAAGCAAGCAAGCAAGACCCTGGCTCCAGGGCAGGGCCTTGCTGAATGCCTCAGTCGGTGCCCAGGCTTGCCTCGCAGGCATCTCTGAGCTGCAGGCTGCTCTGGTGTGCAGGCAAGGGGAGACAGCCTGGCTGTCTGGCTGCCTGGCTCCTTACCTCCACTGAGGAGCAGGTGGCCAGCAAATTGCTCAGCCTCCCAATCCTCCCCACAGCCCTCTCACACGCAGCTGTGCTCTGGCAGTTGATGAAGGTCAGCAGCATCTGGGAGGAGAGAAATTGCTCACGTGCCCTGGGAGCTGGTGCCTGCACCAGCAGAAGCAGCACTGCTGAAGCCCTGGCTGGACTCGCGCAGTCCTTGTGGCCATGCAGGTGGGCAGATGGCACCCCCAGGGCAGCGTCTGCTCCTTTCCGTGCCCTCCCCCACAACACAGCCCTGTGTCCCCTCTCCCATGAAGGCAGGAGCCTGCCTGGGGGGTCTGCAATGGGGCAATGGGGATACGGCCCCTGGGAAGCCAGGAGTACAGAGCTTCAGGGCTGGGCTCCCTGTGCAGGACAGGCAGGTCCCATGGGTCCCTGCCCCAGTCAGATCTGAGGAGGAAAGCACGAGGGACCACGAGGCAGGGGAAGTGCAGCGCCAGCTGCCACCACTGTGGTGCCTAAGGAGAGGGGACAAATGTCTGCCACCGCTTTGGTGCAAGGAAAGCTCTGGGGACGGAGCTGGCCCAGAATTGCCATGGGCAAGGCTTTGCCGTGAGACAGGAGGCTGCTGCAGAGGGGAAGCCACATGGAGTGCAGGCAGGGGACGCCGGGCTCCCAGAAGAGCATGGTGGGTCACCCCTGGCTGCCCCCAGGGAGCTGGGCACCCTCCCTGCAGTGTGCTCTGTGCGTGGCACTGGCGTGGGGACTGTCCACTCTTGAGTGGACACTCCCTTCCCTCCAGCATCAGGAACAGCCCCTGCCAACCCCACTCTTTGCCAATGCCACACCTCTAAGATTGTCTGCAGCTCCGTGAAGCCAGAGGCAGGAGAGCTGAGCACCAAGGTCTGCAGCATGGTGTCCATGGCATCCAGGGTCTGCAAGGAGGACAAAGGGTTGTGGCAGTCTTTCCGCAGTCCCTCTCAGCCCCGGAGATGGATCTGAACTCCCCACGCCAAGGGAGGACACCCGCGCTGCCTCGCGGTGCCCAAGAGAGGCCTTGGGGCAGACGAGCTGCTGTGGGCAGAGCAGCCTGCGGCACTGGGCATGGCCAGGCTCACAGGAAGGGGAGGAAGGGATGAGGGCAGGAAAGCAAAGCCGAGACCCTGTCCTGCCTTGGATCTCCGCGTGGCCAGGGAGCAGCCCAGAGGGACTGGGGGCTGCTGTAGCTCAGCCAGCACTTACCTCAAGGTAGAGAGAAGTGTCCAGGCCCTGCATGTCCGTTTTGGGAGGAAGCAAGAAGACGCTCCTGAAGCAGGCCTCTAAGAGGCTTTCCTTTTTGCCCTCCAGCACCATCTTCACTTTGCTGCAAAGAGAGAGAGGGGCCTGTCGGACGCTGGTGCTGGGAGCGGTGCCTCAATGCCTTGCGCAGGTGGCCATGCACCTCTGGAGCAGGGGTCCCCGGGAGGGATGGAGGGTGTGTAGGGAGCCCTGCCAGGAGGCACCTCCTCCCTCCCCAACATGGCCTGGGCCAAAGGACAGTCCTGGCAGCAAGCCTCCTGCCTCCTGCTTTAGGGAAGAGCCCAGGCATGGCGGGGAGCTGCAGGATCCTTCTGGCCTCCCCTGTGCCCTCCCAACAAGCCACGAGCAGCGCAGAGCAGAGGCCCTCCAATGGCACCGCTGGACTCTGCCGGCATGGGGGATGTCCTGGGCCACGGGCTGTGGAGAGGGGCCAGCCAAACCAGGGGCTGGGCAGCTACCTCAAGGCAGCGATGGCAAGCATGGCTTGCTGCCGCACCGCTGTGTGCAGGTGGTCCCTGGGCTCCTCTTCCAGCAGCACCTGCAGAGCACAACTGGCATGGCACCTGGCAGCCACCAGCAGCCAGCGCCAGCAGACCCAGCACCAGGTGGAGGGGCTGGTGGAGACCCTCTGCACCTGCCCCAGCACTGGCCCCCAGAGTGCCCCCTGCCACCCCCAGTGCTGGGGTCTCTGCTGGCAGGGCTTCCCAGCAGCACCCGAGTCCCCTTGGGATACCTCAGTGTCCACACATGCTTGTCCCTGCCCTCCCCCTGCCCATGTGCTGTCCGCACAGCGTGCCGGTGCCCGGGCACCTTGCCCCCCTGCCCAGACCCTCACCTTGATATTCTCTGCCAGCTCAAATCTGTGGCAGAACGCATTCAGGCCCCGTGACAAACCCTTGTGCCTTGCAGCTTTGCACAGGGTGCCAATGGTCTCTAGGAACTGCATCTTCTGGGCCTCCTCCTGGCAGCGGGGGGACAGAGAGACAAACGAGGAGCGTGAGAAGGTAGACACATGGCCAGCAGGACTGGAGCCCTGGGGCTGCAGTGCTGCGCAGGAGACCTGGGGGGAGCAGCTCTGCCCAGCCACCAGCCCCCCAGCAGCAGGCAGCAAAGCTGGTGGCCCCGTCAGGAGACGCAGGCACAGCTACCATGGAAATGGCCGCGCTTACCTTTTGTGAGCTCTTCAGAAAAGCCTGGATGAGCTCTACGGCTTCTGTTTCCTCTCGGTACAGAGACCACCAGCTGGGCAAACCAGCCCGGGCACCTAGTAAAGGAGGAGAGCAGGGAGGGCTGTAGAGAGAGGCTGAAGGCAAATGCAAGGAGACGAAGGAGCTCTGCCCTCCGTCTGGCCCCGTGCCCACTCCCCTGGCGCAGTCTCCCTGGGGGTGTCTGGCCTGGAGGGTTCCCGGCAGATGGGCTGCGATGTTGGAGCGCAGCACGGCGCAGAAAGCCACGAGCGCGCCAGGCTTAGAAACTCGCTTGCAGACAGGCTGGAAAGGTCCCCGTCCTCCACCACCGCTGCCTCCTGCCAGGCCAGCTGCCCCTTGCTGCCCATAGCCCGGAGCAGGAGCCCAGTCCCCTCTGCTCTCTGCCGCCCTGGGGGAGGCTGTGCTGGGGCCAGCTCCCAGCCCCGAGCAGCATTCCACCAGTGCCGTGCTCCCCGCCCGTGGGACCCCCACTGCCGCTGTGCCCGGGAAACAGGACCCTGGCGTTGATCGGGGTGCAGGCCCCAGCCCTGCCCAGCCCAGCGGGGCCCCTCACTTACTTCTCTGCAGCATCCCGGGCATGCGCACCTGCTGGGGCCTTGGTGGAGAGCTGCTCTCCTGGAGAGCCCGGTTCTCCTCCCAGGCCACCCTGGGGCGGCTGGGGGGTCTCTCCGCCATCCTGTGGGATGGAGGAAAGGGGTAGGAGTGGGGAAGGGGGAAGCTTTGGCGAAATGCCTGGGCACTGCGGGGCTGCCGTGGGTGGCGGGGAAAGACGTGGGCTGTGCTCAGGGGCTCCTCGCCAGCTCCACGCTCCCGCCCTGTCCCGTCGCCGTCCTGCCGGACGCTGTGGGGTGGGGGCTGCAGCTGCATTGACCATATGCAGTGCCACAGGGTGTCACAGAGGCGGGTCACAAAGGGCACCACTGTGACCCGCCACCCAGGCCGGGAGGGGCAGGGTGTCCTCTGGGGGCGTCACGAGGCCCACTCGCCCCTGAGTACTTGGGTCCTCTTGGGGTGCCCCAAGCCCCACAGTTGCCCTCCTGCTCCCTGCAGACCTCCCTCTTGCTCGGCAGCTCTCCCAGAGCCCCGTCTTCACATGTCCCCAGGACCTTCCCTTCCCTTCAGGGCACTCCAGAGCCCTGCCTCTGTCCCTTGGCAATGTTAGATGTCTGACATTCAGTCAAGCTTCACACAAGTCCGAGGTTTTGTCGCTTCAGCTCTTCTCTTCCTCCTACCAAACACAAGAGCTCATGCAGTGAAGAGGAAGAAGAAAAGGAAGCATCTTCCCCTGAGTTTGCCCTTTGAGGATGTGGGAACCTTTCAGAAATGGAGATTGCTGTCTTGCTGGTTTTTTCTTGGTCTGGTTTTGGACCGTGACCAAGAACCCCTCCTCATTGCGCTGGGGCTGGCTGACCACCATCTCCAGCCCTCCATGGCCATCTTCTGGGCCACTCCTCCTGCCTGATGGCCTGCTTGGTTTTTTGCAATACGGAAGCTTCTCCCCTGCAGCACAGCAGGAAATAGCACTTTCTGCTTTAAGCTCGGAGCTGGATAACAAAAGGGAAGGCTAGTATCCTGACCGAGTGTTTCTAGCCCAACTGACTTTTGATGTTGCTAATGACATTTACCAATTCTTTGGCAATCTCATGCTAATCTTTCATCATTCCTGTGAGGATGCTACACTGGCCACAGAGCGGAGTTCACCACAGATGGGACGAGATGCTCTCTTCACATTTCTGCAATTTCTGGCACCTTACAATTCACACCCTTCCCTCCGTTCTGAAAATCTCTTTCAGCAAAAAGATGTTTACACCTGCTCCTCTCCTCTGATCATTGTCGGGTGTTACAACTGTCGACGGAACATTAAGATAGAAGCATAGAATCATAGAATCACTGAGGTTGGTGTCCTGGTTTCAGCTGGGACAGAGTGAGTTTTCTTCTCAGTAGCTGCTATAGTGCTGTGTTTTGGATTTAGGATGAGAATAATGTCGATAACACACTGATGTTTTGGTTGTTGCTGAGTAGAGTTTACCCTAGTCAAGGACTTTTCAGCTTCCCACGCTCTGCTGGGTGCACAAGAAGCTGGGAGGGGGCACAGCCAGGACAGCTGACCCAGACTGGCCAAGGGGCTATTCCATACCCTCTGACATCATGCCCAGTATATAAAGCTGAGGCAAGAAGAAGGGGGGGACCTTTGGTGTGATGGCATTTGTCTTCCCAAGTAACCATTGCGCGTGATGGAGCCCTGCTTTCCTGGGGATGGGTGAACACCTGCCTGCCCATGGGAAGTAGTGAATGAATTCCTTGCTTTGCTTTGCTTTGCTTTGCTTTGCTTGCGTGTGCGGCTTTTGCTTTACCTATTAAACTGTCTTTATCTCAACCCATGAGTTGAGTCTCACTTTGACTCTTCTGATTCTCTCCCCCCTCCCATTGCGGAGCGGCTGTGTGGGGCTTAGTTGCTGGCTGGGGTTAAACCACGACACAGATGCTATCGGAATAGGAAACCTGAGCAAAATATGCTCTCTTTTCTAAACTGTCTTGACATTTTGAATCCGTCCCTTCATCTACAGTCCAAGAGGCAGAGAGCTTGAAGGGTGGTTCAGAAAGGCCTTCTTTAAACATACGGATCTCACTAGCATCCAAATAAAAGTTGGCCGATTTGAACAGCATCTAAGCGGCTCCTTATCTGTGCCCTGAGAGATTTCTAGAGGTTTCTAAGGTGGGCAGCAGAGAGGACAAACGCTATTTGATGATGTCTCCACTCATGGATCACCGAACCACAGAATGGTTGAGGTTGGAAGGGCTCAGTCACGCACACAGTCAAAAAAGTGTTTTCTGATGTTCAGAGGGAACCTCCTGTGTTTCGGTTTGTGCCCATTGCCTCTGGTCCTGCACTGGGGAGCACTGGAAAGAGCCTGTCTCCATCTGCTTTGCACCCCCCCTTTGGGTGTTGAGACGCACTGAGGAGGTCCCCCTCTCCAAGAGCCTCCTCTTCTCCAGGCTGAGCAGTCCCAGCTCTCTCAGCCTGTCCTCATCGGGCAGATGCTCCAGTCCCTTCATCATCTTTGGGGCCCTTTGATGGACTCTCCCTACTAGGTAGGTGGAGCCCAGAACCAGACCCAGTGCTCAAGACTTCAGATCAGCCCAGTGCACGCAGCAGCGGACCCCCACCCTTCACCTCCTGGCTGAAGCCTGCCTGGCCAGCAAAGACTGAAGTATCTCCTTCGGGGAGCATGATAACACCTCACAGAACATCTTGCTACTCTGTCCTAGCTTTTGTGTTTGCTGGAAGTGTAAAGCAGTTTCTTTGGGGCAATTGCGTAGATCCTGCTTGCAAAGCCTCTGCCCGTGGCACAAGACACAACAAAGGCACCCAGCAAGGGCAAGTGACATCAGGCAGCTAAAGGGATTTTTTTCAAGAAGCCGAAAATGCCAAACAGCTTTTTCATACTGAGCCAAATCTCCATGCTCTTGCACAGTTTTTGCTTGGATTCCCTTCAGCCCAAGCTCAGGGGGAGCTCACTCATTCAAGTCTCTCACCATTTCTTTGCTGGAAGTCTTACTAGGAATAGTACTAGACTGACTGCACTGTTTCTCCTCTGGATTCCCTCTATCAAATTGGACTTTTAGCTGACACTGTGCACGAACAAAGACTATAAAACCTCCAAACCCAGCAACAATCACAACAAAAATACATATCCATGCCGGTCCCTCTGAAAAGCCCCAATGCTCTCCATGGCACTAGAAAAAGGTGGAACCTCTTATTTCAGTTTACCCGCTAACAGCTTTCAGTATTCTTGCTAAAAAGTTTTTTAAAATGGTAAAAAATTGTAAAAAAAGATCTTCAAGCTACAGAGGAATGGTGAAAATGCTTTAAAATCCCTGCTCTCACTATAGAATTCATCAAAAGCCATCTTCTTAACAGACACTATAAAATTTCCTGAGAAGATTGTAGTTCATGAAGGGTCAACATTCGATATATTCCTTACCTGCTTAAATTCACCTAACACAATGCAAGCTGTTCTTTTTCACCACTTGTCAACCTTACGCATGGTTGTTTTCAATCTTTACTTCCAGCAAACAGGATGTAAAATGTGGTGGCTCATCTGTGCCAGAGGAAGCACAAAGAGAAGCTACCATCTTGGCAAAAGACAGAGAGAGAGTGGGACCACTTGAAAAACCAGTGCCCATAAAGTCTGAGAACACCACTTGAAGGAAAGACCAAGTTAACCATCAGGAGAGAGAGCATTTGGAGACCGAGCTTGGGGGAAAGCTTAGGCAGCACCAAAACCTGGCAGAAGTAGTGACCAAACAGCAGAAAAGGTGTGAGGCCCAGGACGCACAGCAGTTGGAGACCGACGGTGACCAGGCCTCTGCATGCTCCGCACATCTCCGCCACAGAGAGTGCTGGGACAAACACTGGCGCTCTGCACTTGCCTCACCTCCTAAAGCTCCCAGCAACCTCTCTCACTCTTGCCAGACCTCAGCTCCAAAATTAGAAACGTCCAGTGACTTCTCGCACACTGAAGGTGCCAGGACTGAAAGCTGGTGCTGGTGCTCGCCTTCCCTGGGCAGCCCTTCAACAGCCCATCAAACACTGCGGCTCTGCGCTTGCCTGGCCTCCTCATGGTGCTAACACTCTCTCTCACTCTCGCCAGAGCTCAGCTCCCAAATTGGAAACGTCAGCGATTTCTCCCACAACATAGGTGCCAGGCCTAATTGCAGAGAATTAATTCAAACTCAATGAAATGATGATTGAAAATGAAACACACGGAACAGCATCCACCATCAAAACACTTTCAGCGGGAGTTTTAACTGCTGCAGAGCTGCAGGCTGATGACCATCACTCTCACAGGACCCCAAAAGAAAGAAGAACTGGCAAACTGTAACTCTACCCATAGCCCATATCTATCTAGCCTTTAAAGGGAGAATAGCTCAGCCTACGGCTCTGAAGGTACCAACCAACCTATACTTCTATATGTGTCTACCTACTCGATGATCTCTCCAGAAAGTCAAATCATGATTACCTTTGAAAGAGGATGGAACTGGGGGTGGAGGGGTGGGGGTGGGGAGAAAAAAGGAATTGCTGGAAGAAGAGGGAAAGTGTAGGCACACAATTAAAAAGAAAGGAGCCCAGATATCCCAAAGGCCAGCTCAGCCCAACTCCCTCTCACTGATGAAAAGCTGTGCAGCTTGCAGGAGAAAACCTGGCTTTGGCACTGGGATGCACAGAGACGTCAGAGTTCAGATGTGAAAGAGCAGAAAAACCTTGACAAGGCTCCTTTTCACTGTCCTCCTACCTGTGTGCGTGCTGTGACTTTCTTGTTTCCTTGAAGTCCTCCCAGACTAACAGGGAAGTGGCTTCTGCCCAGTCCATGTGCCATGAAGAGAACAGTTTTGGCCACTAAGCGGGTAGCAAACAACTGCATCTGCAGAAGGGGCGGCCGCACCTCAGCTTCCGAGATGCCCAAAGCTGCCCTGAGCCCCAGGAGCCCCTGGCGCCCTGCCATTTGCTTGGCCCCAAGGCCCCGCAGGGCCTGCCGGCACGGGGGAGCTGCAGGGACAGGAGGGAAGGACGGTGGTCAGCCCCTGTGGGCAGAGGGACGGGCTCTGTCCTTCCTTCTGGCCGCAGGAGGATGCCCTGGGCCGCGCCAGCACAGAGCGTCTCTCCTCCTCAGCGCCCGGGGAAGCGAGGCCTGAGGGAGGCCCTGGGTGCTGGGCTCAGCACGGGCGCTGGGACCGGGGCAGAGCCCCGTCTCCTGCCAGCTGCCGGCCTGGCCCATGCCAGCGGCTCCCGGCACGCAGCTCCTCCTGCCCAGGGCGGTGGCCGGCGCACAGCCAGAGCCGCAGTTTGGGAAAGCCTTGCCGGGGCCCAGCAAACCCCGGGCAGCTCCCCTCCGGCCCTGCCCCCGCCCCGGCCCCTCGCCCTGCCCCTCCCCTCCCGCCCTGCGCAGGCCCGGCCCCCCCAGCCACGCCATTGGCCATGGCTGAGCCAATCAGCGGAGCCGGAGGCGGCCTGTCAGTCACAGCCGGGTGGGGCGGGGCCGGAGGGGGCCGAGGCCCAGGGGCCTGAGGAGAAAGGGGCGAGAGCCGGGCCGGGGGCAGCCGGGGCCCGGGGGGAGCAGGGCCAGGGCCGGGGGAGCTGCAGGAGCAGGAGCAGGTATCTGCCAGTGCGGATGGGCCTGGGGGGAGGGACCTGGAGGCCTCACCGCCCAGGGGCCCCACCACGGCCCAGTCCCCAGCCCTGGGCCCGAGTGCTCAGCCCAGGGCCAGCCCCAGCAGCAGGGTCAGGGCGGTCCCTGCTGCTGCCCCAAGGGTCGCCAGCCTCAGCCCTGACAGCCGGGGGTCGGTGTTTGATGTCCGCAGGCCAGGGGAAGGCAGAGCGGCCTCCTCTCTCCAGGCGGCTGCAGGCTTTGGAGCAGGCGTGCTGTGGTGGGGACAGGCCGGGGGCCTTTGCTGTCCCCAGGCCTTCGTGTGGGTCTGGTGCTCATGGACAGCCCCGTCTCTGCCGACAGCCTTTGATAAATGGGGATTTCCAGACACGGAGCTGTTTCTCCCTCCTGGTGGGAGCACGCGCCAGGGTGGTGTTGTCAGAGCAGCCGGTGGGGAGCGCTCCTGGTTGGAGGCAGCTCCCGTGGCAGCTGCTTGTGCTACCGCCAACTGGTCCCAAAACTTTCTAACGCCAATTTGGCATTTAGAAAGCAGGCATTCTTTATTGCAGCACTGGATGCACGGGGGATATCTCCACCCAGCATGCATGCCGTAGGTCACACCAGCAAAGTATTTATCAAACTTAAAACGTACATATTTCTTAATTTTCCGAGGTAAGTCATTAATATTACAGTTATTTCCCAGAAATCATTAACATATTTCCCCTCCCACTGGAGCATGTGCTGTTTAATTTTGGGGATTCTTTCGGGGGTCCCTGGTGGTCGTTCTCCTCAAATTCCAGCTGTCCGCTTGTTGACCTCGTTGTTTTTTTCCACCTCATCATGCTGATTTGGCTGTTTCCTTTTGTTAAGAACACAGCTGACACTCCCCAATGTTCAGGGAGTTTCTTGGTTTATGTTCAGACTGCCCATTATCTGTGTTCTGAGCTCACTCTTTCATTCAGAGATTCCTTCTTACCTTACAGGCCTCTCCTCTGTCCTTGGTTTCTGCGGGCATGCTGATTAACTTCCTTCCTAGCTCTACTCTGTCCTTGGTAGCTGTCAGTTGTTGGTGACCAACTTCTTCTAAGCAGGACTTGATGATGAATGTTTTGAAGCAGGCCTTGGTAATTAACTTCTTTTCTGAATCCCACATGTAACACTTGTGCCCCTCTCGGGGCCCCAAGGTCGGATACCTGCCTTTGCCCCCACCCAAGCTGTGCTGTGGGCTTTTGGGAAATGGGGGTACCGAGGGCGGATGATTTTACCACAGCCGGGAAGGTCCGGTAACCGGTCAGGGACTTTTTGCTTCCTGGTGCTTGCAGTAGCAGGTTATTTTTTTTTTTGCAAATGTATTTTTTCCAAGGAAACTTCACCAAGGAAAGCACAGCGTTTAGCTCTGGTTGCTCTCTGTGTGTATTGTGTCTGTCCTCAGCCAGGCACATGGCAGCTTTCAGATGAGGAATGGGACTACTCCAGGGTGAGGTGAGCAGTGGGGATCCCAGGCCTGTTGTGTTTAAGGCAATCAGGTGAAAATGTGCAGTTAGAGCTGCCTGTGTTGGTTACCCCTTTGATTGTAGTGCTCCCCTCTAGTTCTCTGTAATCCTCACTCCTACGAGTCGGCTGCATCGGGTTTAAATTTCTGTAAGTTGATGCTACACTTTGCAACTGTTTCGACTTGATTCTTCACAGGTTTGAAAATTCCCTGTTCAGGTCTCTCTGCTTTCTTCTCCCCTCTGTCCCACAGAACCGTATGTGCCTGCAGGGGCTGCAGAATCTGAGTCTGCTCCCCATGGTGAGGAAAACATGGACATGAAAAAGAAATAGATAGTGATTCTGAAAAGACCCCTTTCTTTGTGCTCATTTTCACATTCAGTTGCCTGTTGTGGGTTCTTAAATGATGCGAGTTACTGAGTCTTAGCAATCCCTTGTTTGCATGCCTGTGCTCAGGAGGTGCCTCAGAAACTCTGTTTGGGCATTGCTTCTGTCGGACAAGTAACCGTAGCCCTTTCTGGAAAACTAGCTCCTGGGTGAGTTAGTTCCTCAGCCATAACGGCAGGGTTTCTGTTTGCATCTGCAAGAGCTCAGGAGCAAACCCTGCTGACAGAAACCCTCAGGAGAAAAGGAAGGCTGGAGAGAGCAGAACAGATCCGTAGAGCTGCGCCGCTTTACCCCTGATGGCGTCACACGTCCTGGCACGGCGACTGGGTAAGGGTGCTCTCAGGGTGTTTTCCCAGCTTTTCCAGTGCTCACCACCAGAGAGCCGACGGCCCTGGGGAAAGGGCAGCCCCCCCCTTCTTTGTGCACCCCAGGATCTTGTCACGCTGCTTAAGCTCCTGCGCAAGCAGAAGTGGCCGATAGTGGTTTTGTTGAGGGAGGCTGGGGTGGGCACGAGGAAGATGCCGGGAGCAGACTTCCTTCAAGTCGTCAAGGGGGTATGTAGGGAGCAGAACGGGAGTGAACTGCTGCCACTGCCGTATGTCCTTGCGTGCAGAGCCAGGGTGGTTCCAGTGGAGGAAAGGGTGGCGGTTCAGCAAGGGGCACTTTCTCTTGTCTTACCCTCAGAGGACGACTGCCACCATCTGGAAAGGTGGAGGGGAAAGGGAGGGCAAGGATGCGAGAAGTGGGATGTCATCTAGAGCGGGTTGTGGGAATGTGGGTACCCGTTGCCTCATGGTCTCCAAAGAGAGTCACTGCTCAGCTCTGTGGCTGCCTGGATCCTGCTGCGGACGCTGAACTGGCATCACGCTTCCCAGTGTCGATACTTGACCTTTCCCCCACCAGTCTCGTATCTGTATTCCCATTGCGCTGCCTTCCAGCACATATCTGTGCAGCATGGCACACCCTGAGCCTCACTCCCCACAGGGCACAGCGGTATGGAGCTGTGAGGAGCACGCTCAGGTCTACAAGGGTTCAGCAGTGCAGGTGTTAACTGGTACTCTAGTCCAAGCCAAAACAAGCCTTCTCAAAACGCAGGGGGGCTGGGAAGTTTGGTGTGTTAACAGCCGAGAGGTCTGCAGAAGGAGAAGCTGGAGAAGTCAGGGGATGTGCAATACTGCCATCAGCCCAATGGCAGGAGGGAGGTTATTCAGTCTTTGGGGTTGGGCTGGAAATCTGAAGCCTGCGGTGGAACGTCCTGTACTGGGATTTGGAAGTTAGCACTGATCATCCGGCTGATCAAAACCAGACCCTTTCTGCAGCTGTTGGTGGCAGCTGGAAAAGAGAGGTTGGGAAGACCTTGCTTTTTAAAACCTAAGCCAGAGCAGAAGCCTTGTCCTGGTACCTGTGTTGTCTTTCACTGCAGTTTTCACATCTTTGAGAGAAGAGGCATTTGGCTGAGGGTTTGTAGGACTGCCTCTTTTGCAGATTAAACATACCTTGTAAGCATGGAAGAGCACTGGACATGGACAAGCAAACGCTTGGGGCAACTGCAGTGTAGAGCTGGGGGCAGTCTGTAATATTGCTGTCAGGATCAAAAGCTAAAGGATGTTTCCATTGCAAGAGCCGAGTCTGTTGGGAGCTCCAGTCTCCCAAATTCCAAACCCCGTGTGTTAAAGAGTGCTCAGCCCTGTTGTTTCTTTCTGCTGCTCTCTAACAGAGTTTCTCTGGCTTTTTCTTTGGTTGGTTTATATCTCTGGTAGGTGTCCAAGCTCCGTTCCATCAAGCCACTTGCAAAGCTGCCACTTGCCCACCTTCTGCTGGGGGCCAAGCCAGAGGGATGAAGCCTCGTGCTCGTAGCAAGCCCAAAGCAAAGTTAAAGCGCTGAGAAGTTCCCCCAGTCAGCCCGGAGCCAGTGTGCAGCTGTGATGAGATGGAAGAGCCTGGGAAACCATTCGTCGGCAGGAGGCGATGGAAGAAGGTACAGTGCGTGTGGCACCCGGGATTAAGCGATACGCTCCGTTTCGTGTCTGGATCAGTACTGTGCTTGCCCTTTGACTAAGCCCCAATTCAGAGCAGAAATTCTTGTTACTCATTGTGGGTGCCAGAGCGCTGTTCCTGCTCTCTCCTCCCCGGTGCATTAATTTAATCTTTAGTGTCTAGGCAGGGCCTCAATAATGCTCCTGTGTGGGCACTGTGTATGTGAATGGCAGGTTTTCTGCATAGTTGTGACTGATCTTTCTTGCTTCTTTTCATGAGGAAAATCTTGATATGTGCTGCGCAGGAACTATAGAAATGCAAAGAAGTGATGAAGAAAGAGGTGCCAGTCAAGGAGGGAGTGCAGGTTAGTTCTGGTTTTCAATTTTCTTGACTGTGTTCTAGCCAAAAGCCTTGTCTTAAACAATTGAAATGAGCTGAACTACTGGGTATTTCAGTAGCTTTCAGATGACCACCTTCAGTCCTTGCCCCAGCAGGTGGAAACGCGGGATGGAGGTCAGCACGTGCGCCCTCTTGTCATAGCGGGGCTTCCTCAACCCTGGGCTGGGGATGCTGTTCCTGGGGACGCTGGTTGCAGCCTGGGCCGGGGATGCTGTTCCTGGGGATGCTGGTTGCAGCCCGCAGTGGGGATGCCGGCGGTGGGGCTGTTAGCAGCAGGCCGGGGCGGAGCTGGCAGTAGCAGGGGTGTTGGTACCAGGTCGGGGTGGGGATGCTGGTTCGGGGGCGGTTGTTCCTTTAGGAACGGCGAGGTGGTGCCGCAGCTGCAGCCTCTGCCAGGCAGGGGTGCAGTGTCAAGGCAGCAGAAGTAGAAGTGGCGCTGGGTGGGCCTGGGGCCGGCAGCGTGACGGCGGGCAGAGAGGGTTCCCACATACCAGAGCGGTGAGGGCGTCTGCCCTGCCTTGCCCCTGCCCTCACAACTCCGCAGCTTCCTCCCAGCCCAGGGGCTCCTGGGGGCTGCCCCAGGGTGCTGCAGCGGCGTGCGGCCCACTGCTGCCGGGAGCCGTGGGGCGCAGGCTGGCCGTGACACCAGTGGCGCTGGCAGCTGGCAGCACTGTATCACCCGTTCCATTGAACGTGTCGCAGCCCCCGGGCAGCGGGGAGCCGTAGCTTAAAGCGCGTGGGGCCGGGGGACCGGGGCCGGCACGGGTCCCCGGGCCGGGGCAGGGCTCAGGGCCAGAGCCCCGGGCCAGAAGTTCAAGGCCTCCGTGCTGCGGGGTTTCAGTAGAGCGGCTGCGTGAAACCTGTCCCCTCTGGTGTGCGAAGGGCCTTTGCCTCCCGGCATCCCTCTGGCTTCTAGATGGCTTGGCAGGCACGTTGTTGCTGTTGGATGCTCTCCGCTTGCTGCGTCCTGCCTGCTGCCCGCTGCCGCCCACACCGTGCCATCCCTGCCCAGCTTCCCCTCCGACAGCGTTTTTGAGTTATTGGGCACCTGGCACAACCACCCTCTTCTTCTTTTTCTGTGGTGGGATGCTGTCACGGAGGGAGGTCTTTTGCGTCTTGGGGGCGCTGGCTGGCGCGGGGCGCTTGGCCTTCTTGTCGCCCATCTCTCCTGGTCTGGGCACCATCTGGCAGGAGGCAGCACCCGGCGGCAGCGGCAAGTGGGTCAAAAGCACCCGGGGCTGCCTCCGCAGTGCCTCCTGCACCAGTTGGGCTGTGCGGGGCGGATGACGCCGGGGGGCAGCCGGGGGGCTGGCCAGGGGACTCAGCAGCGGGATCCGCAGGGGGCTCAGCAGGGGAGTCTCCGCAAGAGCCTTCAGGGGATCCTTGTGGGGACTCTCCACAGGACTGTCCTCTGAAGTCTCCGGAGAGCTCTCCTCAGAAGTCTCTGAGGGGCTCAGTGGCAGCCAGGTGGGGAGGTCTGCCGCCACCACGCCCTGCTTCCCCTCGGGGTCCTGCAGGGGGGAGGCCGGCCCCCCCCAGAAGGGGTCAGCGTCCCCCAGCATTGCCGCTGCCAGGCGGTCCTTGGGGCAGTCGCCCTCCAGCCCCTTGTCCCAGAAGTGGGGGACTTCGCTGAAGGAGGCGGTGCTGGCAAGGCTGTCGGGGACATCAGGGAAGGTGTTTTCGCCATCCCCCAGCATCACCGCTGCCACTTGCTCCTTGTTGCAGCCGCCCTCTGCCCTGTACTCCAAGAGGTGGGGGAGCTTGTTGAGGGAGGTGGTCAAGCTGGGGATGACGGGGACACTGGGGACAGTGTCCTCACCATCCCCCAGCCCTGCCGCCACCGCTCGTTCATTGGGGCAGCCACCCTCCGCCACGTACTCGGAGAGGTCGGGGAGCTCATTGAGGATGTCGGCGGTCAAGTTGGGGACATTGGCGGTCAAGATGGTGTCCTCGCCGTCCCTTAGCCGCGCCACCACGGCTTGGTCCTGGGGGCAGTCGCCGTCCACCACGTACTCCGAGAAGTCGTGGAGCTCATTGAGGAAAGCAGTGCTGGCGAGGCTGTTGGGGAAATCAAGGCCATCAGGGACAGCGTCCTCGCTGTCCCCCAGCCCCGCCATCGCCGCTCGTTCACTGGGGCAGCTGCCCTCTGCCACATACTCGGAGAAGTCAGGGAGGTGGCTGAGGAAGTTGGTAGAGTCGGGGACATTGTCGACAGTGACCTCGCCGTCCCCCAGCGCCGCCACTGCCGCTCTCTCTTTGGGGCTGCCGCCGTATGCCCTGTACTCCAAGAAATCAGGGAGCTTATTGAGGTAGGTGCTCAAGTCGGGGACATCGGGGACACTGGGGACGGTGTCCTCGCTGTCCCCCAGCCCCGCTGCCACTGCTTGCTCCTTGGGGTAGCCATCGTCCGCCACGTACTTGGGGAGGTTGGGGAGCTCATTGAGGAAGGCAGTAAAGTGGAGGACATCGGGGACGGTGCCCTCACTGTCCCCCAGCCGCACCACCACCACTCGCTCCCTGGGGCAGCCGCCCTCTGCCACATACTCGGAGAGGTCGGGGAGCTCGTGGAGGAAGGCGGTCAAGCTGGGGCTGTCGGGGACATCAGGGACGCTGTCCTCGCTGTCCGTGGTGTAGAGCCAGGCGAGCACACGGCTGACGGTGGTGTCCTCAGCCTGCTCAGGAAAGGCCTTGGCGAAGGCGTCTGGCCCCTGCTCGGGCAGATCCGTGGGCTTCCCCGGGGCCCCCGGGGTGGTCACCGCTGCTGAAAAAGGAAAGAAAACCAATCGAACCCCAGGGTGATGCCAGTTTTCCTAAGCTTGGCCACCCGACCATGGGCTCCGCCACCCCCCAAACCTCACCTCTGGGCTTCGTCGTGGTTCTGCCGGTCGGCAGAGCCAGGGCAGTCTGTCGGGGGCTGGCAGCAGGGACACTGTCCTCGATGGCCACCCCATCCTTGCTGGAGGCCTCCGATGGCTTCTGGGAGCTGCCGGGCAGGGTGAGGAGCACAGGGGGCCCTGTGGGGTCCAGGGTCTCCCCCTGACCCACGGCCCACGGCCCCAGGCCCATCGGCTGGTGGGGCACCAGTGTCCCCATCGCCACCTGCTGTCCCCAGCTGTAGGCAGGGGGACAAGGAGCGGCCAGGGTGGGGAGCTGCACCCCGCAGGGGAGCTGCACAACAGGGGCGAGCTGCACCATTGGGGGGGAGCTGCACCATCGAGGGGAGCTGCACCCCGCTCTGAAGCTGCAGCATGGGGGGGAGGTGCACCCCAGGAGGGAGCTGCACCCTGCAAGGGAGCTGCATGACAGGGGGGAGCAGCACCACAGGGGGAAGCGGCACCACACCGGGGAGCTGCACCACCTGGCCTGGGGCCCCCAGGGGCCCCGGCACCCCCTGCCAGATGGTGGCCTGGGCCAGCTGGGAGGTGACGGTGTGCACCTGAGCAGGCCTGCAGGACACCAGCAGCCCCAGGCCAGAGGAGGGCAGCACGCCAGCAGTGACCGGTGGCGGCATGGCCGGGGCAGTGATGCTCACGCTGGGCACCTCCGATGCCATTGGCAGCCGGAGAGAGAACCTCTCTGTTGGGGGAAGCGCAGAGGAGCAATGGGGTGAGAGATTGGTGGGCAGAGCCGTCTGGGGGGCTACCTGGAGGGCAGGAGCACCGGGAGGAGCGGGAGCCTGCTGCTGTACCTGCCATGGCACTTGGTCAGGGTGGGGTTTGTTGGGGGCAAGCAGCCCTCGTCCCCATGGAGATCATTCCGCCAGCACCTGCTGCAGCCAGCCTTGCACTGGGTTGATTTTTCCTACCACAACAGCTTCCCATCTCAAGGATTTCACATCCTGCTGAGGTTTCCTGTCCTGAATGATGAGTTCCCACCCGCACAATGGCTTTTAAACCGCATGATGGTTTTCCATGCCAATGAGGATTTCTCAGCCCCATCATGGTTTCCTAACCCAAGGGTCTCCCATCCCCACGATTTCCCATCCCAAGCATTATTTTTGGGGGGAGGTGAATTTCCTGTCCAAGGGGAAGGGATGGGGCTGGCACTGGTGTCCCTGCAATGCCGACACGTGTGTGCTGCCCATCCCGCCCCGGTGGTGGGGATGGGAGGTTGGGGTGCTTTTAGGTCGTTTTTGTCCTCCCCCTCTCTGCCCCGGCAGGGGGGGAACCGCTGCTCCCACCTGTGGTGGAACCGGTGCCTATGCCAGTTCCTTGTGGCTGGGATGGGGAGCTGTCAGGAAAATTTGGCAACTGGCCTGTGCTGACCGAGGAGAGAGGCTGGGATGCAAAGTATAGCATTACAAGAGGCATTCTTGCATTTGTGTGCATGAGCTGTCCCATTAAAACGGGGGCGCCCCGAATGCGGTCTTACACATGGTTCTTACACCTTTCAAGCATTCAGGTGCAATGTGATTTGACCAAGCGCTGCTTAACACACACACACAGGCTGCTGCTTTGCAAAGCGACTCTCATTCTGTGGCGGTGTCATCCATCTGCTTCTTTCTTGATCCAGACGTCCCTGCGTTCGGTCTTGCTGCAGTTCTGTATCTCTGACGGCAGATAAGGGGAGGGTTCCCCAGAGGTGTCGGAGGGGCTGCAATGCTGGCGTGAGCTGGGTAGTCCAGGGGTATCGTTCTTCTTCAGGGTGGGGGCTGTCCTTCTCCTCCTTGCAATGAGTTGGGGTCCTTCAGTCATGCTGACTGAACCACGACTGAGCAGTATACAACGTAAACTAGATGTATCTTAAGAAATGTCATACAATTTCCTACTCTCAAGACTAATTGCTACAATAGTTTTTCCTAGCAATGGGATTTTCCTAGCAGTCGCTCCTTTTCTTTTGACCATCAGGGTCACACTATACTCTTCCTTCTTTAAGTCGTATGTTGAGCATATAAGGTAGTAGAACACTGTAAACGCACACCTCGATAATTACAAAGCCAAACAAGATGGTGAATACAACAACCCAAATCCTTTTAGTTCACAGTCCTCTACCTAAGTCTGGAAGCCAAGAGGTTAGCCACCCGTCCTGGTTTCAGCTGGGATAGAGTTAATTTTCATCTTGGCAGCCAGTATGGGGCTGTGTTTTGGGTTTAGGATGAGAACAATGTCCATGATACACTGATGCTTTGGTTCTTGCTAAGTAGTGCTAAGCTGTTGCTAAATAGGTGCTAAGTGGCGCTCACACTGGTCAAGGACTTTTCAGCTTCCCCTGCTCTGCCGGGGGCACAAGAAGCTGGGAGGGGGCACAGCCAGGGGGGTGCTGACCCAGACTGGCCCAAGGGCTATTCCATACCATATGACGTCACGCTCAGTATATAAGCTGGGGGAAGAAGAAGGAAGGGGGGGACCTTTGGTGTGATGGCGTTTGTCTTCCCAAGTAACCGTTACGCGTGATGGAGCCCTGCTTTCCTGGGGATGGGTGAACACCTGCCTGTCCATGGGAAGTAGTGAATGAATTCCTTGCTTTGCTTTGCTTGTGTGCACGGATTTTGCTTTGCCTGTTTAACTGTTCTAATTTATTTTACTTCAATTATTAAACTGTTCTTATCTCAACCCACGAGTTTTCTCCCTTTTACCCTTCTGATTCTCTCCCCCATCCCACCGGTGGGGAGTGAGCGAGCGGCTGCGTGGTGCTTAGTTGCTGGCTGGGGTTAAACCACGACACCACTCAGACAGATTTAGGAGAGATCCCAGCCTTACTTCATGTAGTATTTTTAAATGAGTCTTTCTCTTGTTTCGGTCAGTTTCATTTTTCTGGTCTTGACTTACATAAAAACCCAGCAGCTGTTATTCGACAATGCACATTCTCTGTCCTGTGCTGCTGAAAGGTGCTCTAGGGCTAATCCATTTGTGCGGAGGCTCTCCAGAAAGAGAGAGCCCCAGCGTTTGTGGGGCTGTGAATGGGGTTCCCTGGATACTTGAAGAGCAGCAAGAGCTTTTGGTCCTGGCCCCTTTGGGGTGGGAGGAATCCCTGGACGTTTGCCGTTTCCAGGCTGGGCTCTGGCTGTAATCAGCGGGCCAGGGAGAGGGACTCTCGGGAACTTTTCTTTCTCCCTGCTTCTCCCCAGTTCCAATCTCTATTAGAGGTAACGATGATTTGGCTTCCTGGACACATCCTAGAGAAGGTAGATACAGGATGGAAGTGTAGGCTGGTCTATACCTTCAGAGCTGTAGGCTAGGGTTGGAGTTACTATTCGCTCATTCTAACTTCTTTTCCATATTCTACACTAGGTAAGCATGGGGACAGCAGTGTAGTCCTCCTCCTGAGAAGTTGGGCTCAGTGTAGAATGGCAAGCCCACCCTGAGTGATACAGTGGGAAGCAAGACGGCAAAGGATCATGGGCAAGAGAGCCATTAAGGTAGTGGCTGAAAGCCATTCACTCCTGGATAGAAAGTGGGAAAGTGTGGGCTGGAGAGCCAGAGGGCTCTGCTGCTAACAATGGCACCAGGTAAGCAGTAACGGCTTCACCAGCAGGCTGGGATTTAGTGAATGCCCAAAGGCGACGGATGTGGCTGGTGCTCATCCCTGAATGTTGGTGTGCTGACAATCTCTGTCAGGATTGTGCCTGTCCTCAGTAGCTTTTGGACAAGGAGTGGGACTGTTCCAGGGTGAAGTGAGCAGTCAGGATCCAAAGTCTGCTTTGTTTAAGGCAATCAGGTGGCAATGTGCAGTTGGAGCCGCCTTGGTCGCTTACCCTTTTGATTTCAGTGCCCTCCTCTAGTCCGAATGGGCAGTGTTGAAGTGGAGAAAGCAGATCTTCCTCAGCCACATGCGCACCTTCCCCCCAGCTCAAGGTGAACAGACAAAATCTCTGAGGGTATGTTGTTTTCTTAACCGTGTATCAGCTATCCAGCATCAGAGGAGTTGTATACAGTGAATGGCTGCAGGTGCCTGGAGCTTGACCAGCATCAGCTGGGAGGCGAAAAGGAGAAAAAGGTGACCGTGGGGAGTTGTTATCAGTTTGTTGGCTGGGAAACCCCTTGTCAGAATGTTGAGGCAGGGGCACCCGAGTTGCCGTAGCGAGCGGTCGAGCCTGGGAGCACTGTGTGCAAGAGAGGGAGCGGAGGCTGAGCCAGGGCTGTGGGGGCTTCTCCCCATCATCCGCCCGCCCACCTGGGCTGTGAGGTGGAGCCGGGCAGGTGCTGCCACCGCGGCCCAGCTCCATCACTGAGGGTCGCGGGCCAGAGTTGTTGCGGTAGACACCATCGTGGAGCAGGCACTGCCTGGCCCCAACCATGTCGTGCATCTGCTACAAGTTCTCCTCCAAGCAGACCTATGATACGGTCACCTTCAACGGCCTCCACATCTCCCTGTGTGACCTCAAGCACCAGATCATGGGCCGTGAGAAGCTGAAGGCGGCCAGCTGTGACCTTCAGATCACCAATGCCCAGACCAAAGAAGGTGCGTGGGGACGGCGGGCGCGGGTCCTCGGGGACCGCCCGGCTGGAGGTGTCGCAGACCTCCCCCGCAGCGGCCACGGCCTGCGGGAGCCACGCTCTGCTCTTTGTGTCTCGTCCTCACGTAGCGTGAGTCAGCCTGGGGCCCATCCCGCCAGCGTGCGGGGGGACCGGGAGGGCAAGCGGCGCTGGGGATGAAGCGAGCTGGGAAGCGGTGGTGGGATTCGGCCACGATCGGTAGCTGTGACTTGTGCTGGGGGCCTCAGAGAGCTCTTCTTTTGTAGTTGCTGTTCTGACAGCTACCTTCAGATCTGTGTTTTGGATGCGGAGCTAGGCGTAGAAGAATATGTGGTTGATGTGCGACATAGAGTGCTTACAAAAGGCCTGGTTTCCTGGAATTCTTCTAGGTCAAATGATAAGGAAATGTGGGAGGATATCTCGTAATAACAAACTTGCCAGAATTCTCTGAAATGTGCCCGAGAAAGCTGAAAGTGATCGAAATAGAAGAGATGGATGATTTGAAGAAGACAAGTGGGTTTGGTGACGTAATTTTGTCTTCCACTTGTCTTACTCCACTGCATTGGAAAACTGCTTTTGTGCCTCTTGCAGAAGCTGCTCACTAGCAACATTTTGGATCAAGAACGTGTCTGTGAGTTATAATCTAGGCAGACCCTTTCAAGCCATCTTGCACGTGAGTGTTCTCTGTATCTAAATTATACTTTGGAAGTTCTTGTTTCTAGAACTTCTTTTCTACACCAAAGACATTGTCATTCAGATGCCATTGAGCATCAGTTCATCGTTCATTTCTAACCGTGGGTTTTTTTCCTGATACTACATGCTAACCGTATCAGGGCAGCACTGAAGTTTTATGGCAGAACATTTATGGTGAATATACGTAAGAAATGTTCTTAGAGAAGTCCTAAATGCTTTTAAATCTAAAACTTGGTGCCTGATTCTCAGAGATGATAATGGTTTCATATTACTTAGTAGGATCTTTCAGTTTGGTAATCTGCCATCTTGCTAAGTTTGAATGTGATTAAAGACTTTGGGATGTGAGTTTTCAGAAACACAAAGACTTGAAAAGTGTTTTCCTTCCTTAAACTGTAAATTTCTTTCTTTTTTCCCCTGTGGTTCTGTGACACTCTTACAACAGTTTTGTCTTTAACATGTGTAGTGTTGTTTGTTTCCCTCTTCCCGTTCGATGTATTAAAACGTAAACAGAATAATATGTACGCTGCAGGAACTGTAAGTTCAGCCCTAGCCTTTGAAGTGGTTGGCCCTAAAGCTCCCTGCCCAGGGCAGGCCTTTCTCGACAGGTGGCTGTGTAATGGTTAGATTTTCCTTTTGAGAAGAGAGCTCTAGGGGTTGGTTTCAGGATATGACGTCTGTAAAAGCTTCTGCTTTCGTTACTAGTAGCCCTTTCTAGGAATAATACACGGAAGCATTTATGGAGCATAAATTGTGAAATATTCCTATTTTGTGTGTGATCGCTGAGCAAAAGCACCCTGAGAGAGCTTGACTAGATAGGCAGCATCTTTGGTTTTCAGACCATGGTTCTGATTCGGTCTGCAAAGGTAAGGGCTTTTAATATTTAAAACTGTAAGCAGATTACAGGGAATGGCTGCTGACAGTGCCTGAAAATAGTTAGTCATAGCCGGCTTGTGTAAGTACAATGTCAAAACCATTCTCATGGAGAGATCTTTGCATTTTAAGCTTACTCACTCCAAGTGCGTCGGGTAGTCGGGTTTCTTTGTTGGGGGCCTTATGTAAAAGGGCCAAAGGCTTTCCTCCTCTTCAGAAGACTGACATGGTGTGAGCCAAGGCAAAGCACGGGGAGCTTCAGGCACACGCTGTTTTCGAGAGGCTTTCCGAGGCTGTCTTCATAAGGAATTTCCTTTGAGTCTCTCTGCTCTGCAAAAAGTGAATGGAAAGTATTCACGTTCCTTTGGTTCATTCAAACGAGATGAGCAGCTGAAGAGGGGAGATAGCAGCCCATTCTGCCCTGCTTGTGAAAGCAAGCTCAACAAATGCCCAACATTTCCGCGATCCAACTTCTAGCCCTGCCAGTATCGTTTCCACTGAAATGTAAAGCACTGGGCGGCTGAGAAGTGTGGCTGTTGATGGATGAAGCTCCAAGAAATAGGCAGCGATGGCAGGCTCTCTTCTGTGTTCTGTCCGTCTGGAGCACCGGCAGCGTAGGTGAAGCGTTTTTAGTTAACAGCTACTGAAGCAATGGCGCAGGGTTTTCACGCTTTGGCACAGTGCCTGTTCTGTTGCAGGGCAAGCTAGTCAGACTTTAGAGTCTGGTGTATGCAGGTGAGACTTTGCTGCAGTTCATTTTTCTCCAAAGATCTACTGGTTTTATAGACTAACAGAAGCAAAAGCAACTTTGGCTAGATCAGGAAAGAAGCTCATGCATTAGCAGAGTCTCCTTTAGTGACCCTTGAGAGCATTTTGCTGTTGGCATTCAAACTGTTTTAAAAAAATGAAACCGATTTTGCTGCTTGTGTTTGATTATCACACCTGCAGTTTCTTGAACTGTACTGTTCGGGTGTTGAGACGACAGAAGCGCAAAGTTAGATATCAAATTTTGTTTTTTTATCTGCAAAGGGATTCTCTGAAGTGCTATGTAATTCGATATCAATATACATTCTTACGAATTGACTAATGTCTTTTCTGTATTTATGTTGTTTTCAGAATACACCGCTGATAATGCCCTGATTCCTAAGCACTCATCGGTCGTTGTTCGAAGAATCCCTGTTGGAGGAGTTAAAGCTCCCAGCAAAACATACGTTGTGTAAGGAATCAACAAGCATTGTATTCTTTGTCAGGGGTTTCCATGTGTTAACTTTTTTAATGGCTATTAGTTTACAGAGGCATTCCGATTGTATCTTTCTTGTTAAAGCTGCTGTTAATTTTTGTTGTCCTGGGGTAGATTTTAATGTATCCGTTTGACTCTTTCTTGCATTTGCAGAAGGGGGGGGGCGGGATGTGGCAGGTATTCCTACGCCCCAAATCGGGGTCTTTTGCATGCTAGCTCTAGAGGAGAGACCAAGGGTTGCCAGCTGGCAAACCATGCAAACAAGAGGTTCCACTCCTAAGGGATTCCTGTTAGTTTCCTAAAGACAATGTCCGTTTCAGGCAAGATAAAAACAACACTATCCTAAAGCGTACTTCCTTTTGTGTGAGTACGATGAAGGAATAGTTAATCCTTTCCAAACTTGAAACTCAGTAAGCAGTTTAACATGTTACCAAATGTTGCTAGTTCTCTTTCTAAGTCTGTTTTTACCCTAAGATGGTATCTGTGCTCCAGGTTTCAACTCTATATTGCTGAGATTTATGGAGGACAGGGAATTGGATGTCCTGATTAAAAGGACAGATATTCAAATGCAATCCTGACTAGAGGATTAATGCTGTCATTTAGGTATTCATGCAGCCCAGTTCTCTCTCAGCTACATTAGCATTGTTTGACTGGTCATGTTTTCCAGCTGCTTTTAAGATATGCCTCTCCACCACAATTAGTAGATATTATTCGCTTGTGGTTTTGCCATGTCTTTCTGATGTTGGTCCTCAAGAAATAAAGTAGACTGATGAGTTACAGGGAGTCTCAAAAAGACAGTACAGCAGCATCCTGGTACCCAGGAAGCATTTGCAAGCAAAAAACCCTGAATTTCTGTGGCTCTGCATGTAAACTTTGGGCATATTACTGCAGGAGTTGTTGCAGTGCTTTCAGGCACTACCGAGTAATTCTGGACACCACAGTGTCGTGCTTATAAACATGGCCTTGTTTTGGGGGTTAATTTCAATGCGTATGCTTAGTGCCGTCTTGTCAATGCATCCTCTGTTTCTGGCTGGATGGCACCCTCTCCTGGTATTGTAATGCTGCCCTGAAAGGAGAGAAGAGATGCTGCTGGCATCAAAGCTCAAAGCAATACCTGTGTGTGGGGATAAGGAAAGAATGGCGCTGCTGTTCTCCCGTTGAAAATTAACCGGGCAGCTTAGCTTCCTATTCCTTCAGCGGGAAACATTGCAGAAAGAACCGGTAGAGTGGTTCGTGTTTGGGAATGGTGAATGTATGCTGTCAGGGTGGAGAGGCCTTCAGCAATGCATTACTCACCTTGTAGTATGTTCTTCAAGGGAAATGGATGAAGAAATCCTTGCGTGGCAATCTAAAGTATTTCCCTGTACTTCCTCATCTGCAGGAGGTACATGGCTGTAATTGCCAGCCTGGTGGTGTTCTAGCAGTGGCAGGGAGCACGAGCCTTTCTATTTGTACAGAAATTCCAGAGCAGCCCTTGAATTGCCTCTGCTCATGGGACACTTTGGGTGATGTATGAATTGTTTGCTAACGACATCAATGCTTGCATGTCCGATTCAGGATGAGCAGCATGCAGGTACAGATGAATGAGTGTGTGGAATCTCAGCAGGTTTTCAAATGTTATAAATATTTCCTAGAATATTGTAGCATTTTCAAGATTATCTTCAAGCAAGTTCTGGCAATTAAGACCTTTTTTTTTTTTATTTTGTCACAGGGCTCCTAAATCGCACAAAAGCCCAGGAACTGCTTTCAGGTGAGATATCTACTGCTATTTTTAGTCAATACAGCCTATGGAACACATGTAGTATTTTGGCCCTATCCTGGCCAAGTGTGGGAGATACCTGAACACAGGGCTTGGGCTCCCACAAAGAAACACTGTTCTAAAGACTCTGCGGCTGACATTTCTGTTATTTCTTTGTCAGATGAGTGATTTTTTTCACTGAAGTAGACTTGCACTTGGACGTGTCTAGGCTATGACTGTTCTTTCTCAGACACTCAAGTACTCTATCTGGTACCTATTTGCAATACTAGGGGTGTAGAGATTGGCTAAAGTGACCTCTGTGTTTTGATGGTTGATGACTGAAGAACACAAAACTGTAGGACAGACTTCATCTTTTTGATACTGATGTAGCAGAGACAAAATACCTGAGGGCTTCCTCTTGCACTGTTGTGTTCTCTATCTGTAAGTCTTCGAGTAATTTGTGACAAAGTAGAAATGTGATTGTTGGGGTTTTTTTTAGCTGCACTGCATGGACCAAGAGAGAACAGTTTCTGTGTACGACTAAATGTCCACATTCACTAGACTATCAGAACATAATGTTTGGATGTTCAGGTTTTAGAATCTGTTTTCACCGCTTTATGTTGGGTACAAGTGCTCTGTTTTAAGTTCTGATCACCTGTATTTCTTCTTCCAGAAGTCCAACTGAGCCAGTGAGCGGAACATCAAAAGCAGTATGTAAAAACACAGACTTTTTGCTAGACACTGCACTTCATTCTAAACAATGTAGCCCTGTATTAATATATTTATATATTTTCCAGTAAAAGACAGCATATGTTGTGAATAGAACGGATTTGATTCAGCATAGTAAAAACTGAGTAATGCCATCGTTTGCACAGTTCTAATGTGAATCCTGGTATTTGTGCCTAGGAGTGCATTGTATTTCATATTGAATCTGCTGGAACACTTCTTGAATGACTTGGAGTTGTACAGATAATGTATGATCATTTTGAGATCACGTAGGTGCGAGGTTTGCCCAACTGAACATGGTGCCCTGTTCTACATCTGTCTGCCTCTAGCTAGCAATACTAGCAAAACCCTGTTTGTATAGGGTGTCGTGTGCTTTTTGTTTCTTGCAATAAAAATGGTTTGGAGTGTATTTTTTGCCATTTTCACCATGTATCACTTAGCTTTCGGTTTTAAATCCGTTTTGGCCTCATGGTTTTTGAAAATGTTATCAAAACCCACTGAGAAACCATGATTGTTAAAAGTTGGGACTGTTTCTTACTTTTGCCTTGGGGGTTCAAACAAATACCAAAACCAACGTATCCCTTATGTTTGGAGGACAGTTCTGTGCAGCTGAATGATTCCTTTTCATGTCCTTAAATACCTGGGTATTTGTTCCTACAACTGTGAAACTGAAGTGCTACTGTTTGGGCCCCTCTGGGTACATAAGTGTTTTGAATACCTTGCCGTGAATTTCAGTAGTGTTGCTACGCAAAGCGGTATTCTAGAGCTCTGCATTTGATCTTTCTGCTTTACCTGATGAAGCAGTTTAGTTTAACAGTTTGTCTGCAAATGAAAATACCTGAAACCCAGTGTACAGGCTTTGGCACAAGGTTAGAGCCTGGTGCATTTGTGGGTAAAATGCCTGTCATTTTTCCTACTTTCTGCCTGCAGTACGTGTTTGGAGCTCGGTGACTTCAGGGTCGCCTGCTGCTTTACTTTCCCAAAGGCGAAGCCTTTCTTCAGTCTACCACCACTTTGAATGTACCTTTGGAAAAGGGGCAGCATTTTTCTTCAGGTTTGAAAACACTGTCCTGCTGCTGGTAAAATATAAATAAATAACCCAAGGAAATACTTATTTTGCCAGGCAACTATGCTGTGTTTGTAAAAGCATAACCATGTGCATTTATACATGATGAGACATTAGCTGATTAATTGACAAACTACACTGAAAAGAAGTTTCCTGTAGTGATGCTTCCTTCTCAAATAAACTCCAGGGTTTTTTTTAAGTCCTTTTTAGCTGAAACTTGACAGCTTCCTTACCCCTTCGACGTTTAAGCAGTTGCGAGCATTTGACAAGGGTCCCTCTCTAAGATATTCTGGAGCAAGAAGTTGATCTCAGGCGGGTTTGGCTGTTTTAGTTTCTTCTCGTTAACCACCTAGGCACTCTGAAGGTGTCATAGGCTTGGACTTTGTTTTGAACAAATACAAGTGACACTAGGTTGGAAATGCCTCTTTCAGTGACACTCAGAGGTTATCGTGCTGCCTTTCAGAGTACAGTAGAGGTTAAGTATTGCTATGTTTGGATTGTAGAACTTGAATCTGTGTTTTATTTTTTGGGAACAGATTGATGACTCTTCTGCATCTCTTTCTCTGGCCCAGCTTATTAAGGTGTATATATCTTCTGGTCAAATACTTAAAAACAAAAAGTCTTTGCTTCGTAGTATTGAATCTTATACTGTGATCTGTAGCTGGAGAACTGTTGTAATGTGAGCACAACTTTAATTTACTTTTTAATAATGATGTAAAGTATTTATTTTCACTTTAAAATGTGTGTATATTTTGATACTGTCCTGTAAAGAGGAGTTGCCAGTTTGGGAAGATAGAAGGGGAGTACCTTCTCAGCCTCAACGTAATGTTGCAGGCTAACTCATCTTCAAGACACAAAGCAGCAGCATTTCAGCAGCTGTTTACTGTTTTTTGAACGTTTTGTTAATTTTGCGTTGGAAAGAAACTAACACGGATTTTACCTCAGAATTTAATTGGCTGTAAGTTATGGACATTTCAGGGGGGTTTGCAGCAGCCAAAATAGAAGCGTTTCTGGAGCATGGAGAATTGCATGGCTGTTTTTGAATTTCTAGTCATTATAGTTCTAGATCCATTCTGTGAATGCTGCACAATTTCATAAATAGTAGTATATGTACAGTGGACAACACGATCGAACTTGTTTGAAGGCAGATTGTGCAAATTGTGTAAATGTGCCTAATTGTTGATAGGAATATGCCAACATGTATGTGTGGCATGGTAGCAGATGTGACCTTCTGAAACTGTTGTAATGCCATGTTTTGCTATGGAACTGCTCGCATTTTGTGCTCAACCATGTGTAACTTTGGCTGGGAAAGCGCTTTGTGAAAGACGCAGTGCTAGGCAATGAACTTGCTAGTCTTTAAAGTTAGAAAGGTTAGAGAAGGCAGGGCCTAATGCAGAGGAGCTGGTGCTTTCTTCTGAGAGTAAAGCTTGGAGTTCTTTGCCAAGAAAGAGAAATCTCTTCCCACTGGTAACTTCTTCCCTCTCTCACGGCAGAAATTAAATTGTGAAGCCAATGCCTCCGAAGAAGATAAAATCAAAGCCATGATGATACAGTCTTACCATGAATATGACCCAATCAAGTAAGTGCTGATAATGTCTAATCTGTTCTTTGCAGACTATGGAAAAATTGTAGAGATGTTTGTTTTAACAAGAGAGACACAGGCATACCTTTTTCTTTTTTTCCCAAAAAACCTTTAGTTACATGAAGGAACCCTTGGGTCCACCTCCACCATCATAGACTTGCTTTCGTTGCAGAAAACCTGGCCACTATATAAAGAACTGCCCAACAAATGGGGTAAGACTGCGGGAGACTTCTGGTGTTACTTACTTTTTAATTTTTTTTCCCTTGGCAGTTACATAACAGAGAGATGAATACTCGTATTAGGAATTGTTTCTCTTGGGGTGAAATACAGAGGTTATATGGCAATGTTGCAAAGCCCTTCAAAACTCAAGGGAAACCTGGAAGTATAAATGAAAATGTTCTTTTTTCTAGGTCATGGGCGTTAAATATGTCCATAGCTCTCCCTCTCTGAACTTTCATGCATATCTTTATGTATTGCAGTGTTACTGGAAATGTTTCTGGGTTTAACTCTTTTTAATGAGAGTTTGCAGGTTTTAGTGTTTTGTATAAAATCCAGATGTTTCTGTTGACCCCATCTGTTGAATGTTTGCGTGTTTTAATTACACAAGCCTCTGGTTGAGTATTCATGCCACTGAAGGTTAGTCACTGAACATATATGCAGGAGGCAGGAATTCACCCTTCCTATAGAGATGGTGAGTATAAGTTTCTTCCAGTGACTGATTCCGAGCACCGCATTAAGCTCTTGCTCTGGATTGCACTTTGGAGGAGGAGCGGGTTTGTGCCTCTTCTCTGAGTGGAGGGTGAGCTAAGGGATATTTCACCCTTAAGGAACCTGAAGTTAAGGCAAGGAATGTCAAATGAGTTCAAAACGCTGCTCAAGCCTTTGGAACATCCTGGCTATATTCAGTTAGGAAAATCAGTATTTCAGTCGAGCAGCCCTTACGCTCAGTGAAAGGAGAGGATTAAAGGCTTTTGCTGCCTAAAATGATCATTGAAATGTCATTTTAAGTGTGGGTCTTAAGGTGAGATGTGTCTGCATTTCTTTTCTCAACAGGACAAAAACTTTGCATCTGTTCCCAGAATTAAAAAGAGCACAGGAATCCCAAGGAGTTTCATGATGGAGGTGAAAGATCCCAATACAAAAAGCGCTATGCTGACCAACACGGGAAGACATGCAATACCAACTATTAATGCGTAAGTATGGAATTAATGGGACGGACCAAAAAGCGAATGAGAGAAACCACGCCAAAATGTCTGAGGGGCAATGCACCCGAGTTGGCCAGCATCTGTAATGATGGGGGAGGAAGCATTGCCATTGTATCGTAACCTTAAAATCTGTGATACTTTCTAAGATTAAAATAGGGTGGCCCTACCGTTCATGCCCCTGGGAGCTGGTTAAACTTGTGCTGTGCTAAGAATCTGCATTTTTTTTGCAAAACATTTCAGTCGTGTTTACAGTGGAGTCGTTCTCTTTGAAAGCTCGTGTGGCTTCTGGTCTGTGTTTCAAAGGCTTCTTGCCATATTTGACAAATCGCCGCTGGACTGAGATTTCCTTCCCCTCTGACTGTTATCAGATCCCATGGGTGAAACAGACCGATGTTTTCCTGTTGCTATAAACTAAGAAAATACTCCCGTGTGCTGACAAGAGGGGCTGTTTTAAAATGCACTTGGTAGCACTTTTGTCCTTCTGCCATGGCTCTCCTTTTGTAGAAGCTGTCAGATAGACTTCTTCCATCTCTAAACTGTAATTCCTCGGAGACTGCCTTTATCCTGAGCCTGCAATTTACATTTAGCCTCTGGCAAAGGAGAGGTGGGATTCATTTCACCCGATTTCTAGATGTCAAAATTATTATTCTAGTCGGAGCTGATTTCTTAGCTGATCCAATGAATGGGAGAGTTCTGCGGAAAGAAACTTCTTCCCCCATCCCTCTTCTAGTTTTGTGTCTATAGAAAAGTAGATTCAACTGAATGCCTGCCTTTTAGAAGGCTAATGTGGAGGGAGAGGAATTCGATCTACTATCTTCCTTTGATAAAACCTAAAGCTTGGAAAACTGTTCTTTGCCCAACTCTAACTTTTTTCTTTCTCGTTCCCCACCCCCGTCCAAGGAAGCATATACCAGAGGCGAGAAGCAAAAGCCTCCCTTTTCGCCAGAGGAGCCGTTGAAAGGATACAAGTAGAAAAAGGATTGGATTTCATTTGGTTTTACTTTCTTTTATTTTCTGTCTTGTGCTGTTGGTTGATGTTAGTTTAGTTTCGTTTCTTTCATGTGATGTTATTGTATTTGATTTTATTACATTTTCTTTGGGGTTATTTCTTATTATTTTATTTTATGTTGGTTTATCTTCTTTTATTTTACCTTGCTTTATGCGTTTTTATTTTGTTTTGTTATTTGATTATTTTATCATTTTATTTGACCTTATTTTGGTTTAGGCTCTTTTAGGCTCTTTTGCTGAATCTCTTTCAGAGCCGATGCTCACAAGCATTAACACAATGCGCATGTGCAGCCAGGAGCAGGCTGATGTGTTCTTCGGTTTAGTTTGAAAAAGCATCCCTTGCAGTCTGGCAAAGGAAAGCCGCAGAAAGGAGCAGCAGGAAGACAGGCCAAGCAGTCCCTCGTTTCTCAACAGTGCAGAAGAACTTGAAGAAGGAGGATGGGTACCGACCACACACCGAAAAGTACAAGAAGAGGAGGGGTGTGGTGCCCTGGGCTATTTTCACAAGTAGGACACGTGTCGATGACAAGCACCCCTTTTGCCTTCCCAAACTTGCTCCGCTGTGCTTCTTGGCCAGGGAGGCCTGAAAAGCGCTCTCCTGCCTGCCCTGCGCTTGGATCGCGTGCAGGGAGAGCTGAAAAGCGGCAGCTCCGCATGGTGCGGCAAGCCTGCAGCCCTTCCAAGCACAGGCTGTTTTGCACAAGCAAGAACACCTCGGGGAACGGAGCCAAGGGAAGAGCAGAGCTCGCTCCTGCTCCAAACCTGCAAGGGGCAAAAGAGCCAGGGAGCGCCAGGGCACGAGTGGCGCCTCGGAGGTGCAAGAGCAGCGGGCAAGAACTGAGCCCAAAGGGCCCAGAGGAGCCCTGACAAGGGGCTGCGCTCAATGCTGCGGAGGAGAAGAAGCAACCCCCGGGGGCCACCCTGGGCGTCCGCCCTGGGAGTCTAGAAAGCGTCCTCCCCCCGCCTGCGGGGCACGAGGGCCACCTTGGTGGAGCAGGAGCAGCAGGCACCTAGCCAAAACGGCCCAAAGGAGCCCTGGCAAGGGGCCGTGCTCAATGCTGCAGAGGAAGGCAAAAAACCCCCGGGGACACTTGCTAGCCCACCGTGGGGGGGAAAAAAGCCTTCCTCCCCGCAGCTGCAGGGCACGAGAGGCCACCTTCGTGGTGCATGAGCAGCAGGCAGTAACCCAGCCAAAATGGCCCCGAGGAGCCCTGACAAGTGCTCATGCTCAGTGCTGCAGAGGAAGGCAAAAAACCCCCGGGCACCAGAGCCAATCTGCCCCGGGGGAAAATTCCGTCCTGACCCCAGCGTCGCAGGCGATGGGCTATTCCCTGAGCACGTGAGCAAGACCTGCCTCCTCGGCCCGCAGGCTGCTCACGCCTCCCAGGAGATGCCCAACCCCGATTCTCCCTCCACCTGCTGCCACCTCAGGGCCTTCCCAGAGGGGCAAAACGCCCCCGGCCTGATCCATCTGGGGGACAACCATCCTTCCTGCGCCTGGCAAGGCACCAGTGGCTGCTCCAAAGCACCGGCACCCCCGCCAACATCTCTGCATCCCATTCCTCACGGCTGCTGCCACTGGCTCCGCAGGGGATGAGGATGGCGAGCTCTGCAGTGCTCCTCAAGAAGGCATTCCCTTGCTCTTGCCACTGCTAGCCAGCTGAAAAGGCCAGCCAGCCTCACCAACCTCCAGCTGTTGGTGCTTCTTCTCGTCTCCAGCAGCCTCGTCGAGCCTCCTCCGGCCTTCCTCCCTCAGCCCTCGCCAAGTAATTCCACCGCCTCCTCAAGGACTTCCTCTCGCAGGTCTTGGGGCTGCCCCCAGGCCAGCTATGGCAGCGCGACGCGGGAGCGTGCTCCCTTTTATGCTGCCCCGGGGCATGGTGACTGCTGCGTTGCCGGGCGCTGGCACTGTGACACGGGGGTGACGGGGCCCCCCCTGCGCAGCCCCGCCCGCCGGCCCTCTGCCCAGCATCCTTCCCAGGAAGGCCTTTGGGCTGCTGGCCCCGAGGCACTCCCTGGGCCCAGGAGGCTCAGGGGGCTGTCCCTGCCCTTGCTGGCCATGCCCTGGGCACAGCTGCTGGGCGTCCCGCTAAATACATCTGGACATTCAGACGACGTCGTGAAGGCTGTTTGTCCCAGCTACATTCATTTGGTTGTGGGGATGCCAGAGGTGAAAGCAAGGCTTTTGGTTCCCTCTGCGTGAACTGTGCAGAGACGGAGAGCACGTGCAGGATGGCCTCGCCGTTCCTGACCCATGCACCAAGGGACATTTGCTGCTCCCCTGCTTATGCTGAGGTCTTCTTCTGGGAAAGAAGTCCCAAATCCTTTTCTCTTCTTGACCATCTTTTTCCTTGCACTCCAGAGCTTTTCTCCTCCCTTGGCCTTCACCCTCAATACCTTTCCTGAAAGTGACGGCAGCCCTCTCAGCCTTTGCCTTGCTCCTGCTAGTCGTCTCCACCTCAGCTAGAGAGTCCTGAAGGATGGCTGCAGGTCCCTTCCAACTCAACCCTTCTCTTCTCTTCACTTGTGTTCTATTCCCTGCACTGACGATGAGGCGAATAACAAGGAGACCACTAGTTGCCTGAAATGCCAGGGGGTTTGCAGCTCCAGAAACACTTTCGAGGACACAAATCAAAAAGGATACAAGTAGAAACAGGATTGGATTTCATTTGATTTTACTTTATTTTACTTTCTTTTATTTTCTGTCTTGTGCTGTTGGTTGATGTTAGTTTAGTTTCGTTTCTTTCATGTGATGTTATTGTATTTGATTTTATTACATTTTCTTTGGGGTTATTTCTTATTATTTTATTTTATGTTGGTTTATCTTCTTTTATTTTACCTTGCTTTATGCGTTTTTATTTTGTTTTGTTATTTGATTATTTTATCATTTTATTTGACCTTATTTTGGTTTAGGCTCTTTTAGGCTCTTTTGCTGAATCTCTTTCAGAGCCGATGCTCACAAGCATTAACACAATGCGCATGTGCAGCCAGGAGCAGGCTGATGTGTTCTTCGGTTTAGTTTGAAAAAGCATCCCTTGCAGTCTGGCAAAGGAAAGCCGCAGAAAGGAGCAGCAGGAAGACAGGCCAAGCAGTCCCTCGTTTCTCAACAGTGCAGAAGAACTTGAAGAAGGAGGATGGGTACCGACCACACACCGAAAAGTACAAGAAGAGGAGGGGTGTGGTGCCCTGGGCTATTTTCACAAGTAGGACACGTGTCGATGACAAGCACCCCTTTTGCCTTCCCAAACTTGCTCCGCTGTGCTTCTTGGCCAGGGAGGCCTGAAAAGCGCTCTCCTGCCTGCCCTGCGCTTGGATCGCGTGCAGGGAGAGCTGAAAAGCGGCAGCTCCGCATGGTGCGGCAAGCCTGCAGCCCTTCCAAGCACAGGCTGTTTTGCACAAGCAAGAACACCTCGGGGAACGGAGCCAAGGGAAGAGCAGAGCTCGCTCCTGCTCCAAACCTGCAAGGGGCAAAAGAGCCAGGGAGCGCCAGGGCACGAGTGGCGCCTCGGAGGTGCAAGAGCAGCGGGCAAGAACTGAGCCCAAAGGGCCCAGAGGAGCCCTGACAAGGGGCTGCGCTCAATGCTGCGGAGGAGAAGAAGCAACCCCCGGGGGCCACCCTGGGCGTCCGCCCTGGGAGTCTAGAAAGCGTCCTCCCCCCGCCTGCGGGGCACGAGGGCCACCTTGGTGGAGCAGGAGCAGCAGGCACCTAGCCAAAACGGCCCAAAGGAGCCCTGGCAAGGGGCCGTGCTCAATGCTGCAGAGGAAGGCAAAAAACCCCCGGGGACACTTGCTAGCCCACCGTGGGGGGGAAAAAAGCCTTCCTCCCCGCAGCTGCAGGGCACGAGAGGCCACCTTCGTGGTGCATGAGCAGCAGGCAGTAACCCAGCCAAAATGGCCCCGAGGAGCCCTGACAAGTGCTCATGCTCAGTGCTGCAGAGGAAGGCAAAAAACCCCCGGGCACCAGAGCCAATCTGCCCCGGGGGAAAATTCCGTCCTGACCCCAGCGTCGCAGGCGATGGGCTATTCCCTGAGCACGTGAGCAAGACCTGCCTCCTCGGCCCGCAGGCTGCTCACACCTTCCAGGAGATGCCCAACCCCGATTCTCCCTCCACCTGCTGCCACCTCAGGGCCTTCCCAGAGGGGCAAAACGCCCCCGGCCTGATCCATCTGGGGGACAACCATCCTTCCTGCGCCTGGCAAGGCACCAGTGGCTGCTCCAAAGCACCGGCACCCCCGCCAACATCTCTGCATCCCATTCCTCACGGCTGCTGCCACTGGCTCCGCAGGGGATGAGGATGGCGAGCTCTGCAGTGCTCCTCAAGAAGGCATTCCCTTGCTCTTGCCACTGCTAGCCAGCTGAAAAGGCCAGCCAGCCTCACCAACCTCCAGCTGTTGGGGGTTCTTCTCGTCTCCAGCAGCCTCGTCGAGCCTCCTCCGGCCTTCCTCCCTCAGCCCTCGCCAAGTAATTCCACCGCCTCCTCAAGGACTTCCTCTCGCCCGTCTTGGGGCTGCCCCCAGGCCAGCTATGGCAGCGCGACGCGGGAGCGTGCTCCCTTTTATGCTGCCCCGGGGCATGGTGACTGCTGCGTTGCCGGGCGCTGGCACTGTGACACGGGGGTGACGGGCCCCCCCCCTGCGCAGCCCCGCCCGCCGGCCCTCTGCCCAGCATCCTTCCCAGGAAGGCCTTTGGGCTGCTGGCCCCGAGGCACTCCCTGGGCCCAGGAGGCTCAGGGGGCTGTCCCTGCCCTTGCTGGCCATGCCCTGGGCACAGCTGCTGGGCGTCCCGCTAAATACATCTGGACATTCAGACGACGTCGTGAAGGCTGTTTGTCCCAGCTACATTCATTTGGTTGTGGGGATGCCAGAGGTGAAAGCAAGGCTTTTGCTTCCCTCGGCGTGAACTGTGCAGAGACGGAGAGCACGTGCAGGATGGCCTCGCCGTTCCTGACCCATGCACCAAGGGACATTTGCTGCTCCCCTGCTTATGCTGAGGTCTTCTTCTGGGAAAGAAGTCCCAAATCCTTTTCTCTTCTTGACCATCTTTTTCCTTGCACTCCAGAGCTTTTCTCCTCCCTTGGCCTTCACCCTCAATACCTTTCCTGAAAGTGACGGCAGCCCTCTCAGCCTTTGCCTTGCTCCTGCTCGTCGTCTCCACCTCAGCTAGAGAGTCCTGAAGGATGGCTGCAGGTCCCTTCCAACTCAACCCTTCTCTTCTCTTCACTTGTGTTCTATTCCCTGCACTGACGATGAGGCGAATAACAAGGAGACCACTAGTTGCCTGAAATGCCAGGGGGTTTGCAGCTCCAGAAACACTTTCGAGGACACAAATCAAAAAGGATACAAGTAGAAACAGGATTGGATTTCATTTGATTTTACTTTATTTTACTTTCTTTTATTTTCTGTCTTGTGCTGTTGGTTGATGTTAGTTTAGTTTCGTTTCTTTCATGTGATGTTATTGTATTTGATTTTATTACATTTTCTTTGGGGTTATTTCTTATTATTTTATTTTATGTTGGTTTATCTTCTTTTATTTTACCTTGCTTTATGCGTTTTTATTTTGTTTTGTTATTTGATTATTTTATCATTTTATTTGACCTTATTTTGGTTTAGGCTCTTTTAGGCTCTTTTGCTGAATCTCTTTCAGAGCCGATGCTCACAAGCATTAACACAATGCGCATGTGCAGCCAGGAGCAGGCTGATGTGTTCTTCGGTTTAGTTTGAAAAAGCATCCCTTGCAGTCTGGCAAAGGAAAGCCGCAGAAAGGAGCAGCAGGAAGACAGGCCAAGCAGTCCCTCGTTTCTCAACAGTGCAGAAGAACTTGAAGAAGGAGGATGGGTACCGACCACACACCGAAAAGTACAAGAAGAGGAGGGGTGTGGTGCCCTGGGCTATTTTCACAAGTAGGACACGTGTCGATGACAAGCACCCCTTTTGCCTTCCCAAACTTGCTCCGCTGTGCTTCTTGGCCAGGGAGGCCTGAAAAGCGCTCTCCTGCCTGCCCTGCGCTTGGATCGCGTGCAGGGAGAGCTGAAAAGCGGCAGCTCCGCATGGTGCGGCAAGCCTGCAGCCCTTCCAAGCACAGGCTGTTTTGCACAAGCAAGAACACCTCGGGGAACGGAGCCAAGGGAAGAGCAGAGCTCGCTCCTGCTCCAAACCTGCAAGGGGCAAAAGAGCCAGGGAGCGCCAGGGCACGAGTGGCGCCTCGGAGGTGCAAGAGCAGCGGGCAAGAACTGAGCCCAAAGGGCCCAGAGGAGCCCTGACAAGGGGCTGCGCTCAATGCTGCGGAGGAGAAGAAGCAACCCCCGGGGGCCACCCTGGGCGTCCGCCCTGGGAGTCTAGAAAGCGTCCTCCCCCCGCCTGCGGGGCACGAGGGCCACCTTGGTGGAGCAGGAGCAGCAGGCACCTAGCCAAAACGGCCCAAAGGAGCCCTGGCAAGGGGCCGTGCTCAATGCTGCAGAGGAAGGCAAAAAACCCCCGGGGACACTTGCTAGCCCACCGTGGGGGGGAAAAAAGCCTTCCTCCCCGCAGCTGCAGGGCACGAGAGGCCACCTTCGTGGTGCATGAGCAGCAGGCAGTAACCCAGCCAAAATGGCCCCGAGGAGCCCTGACAAGTGCTCATGCTCAGTGCTGCAGAGGAAGGCAAAAAACCCCCGGGCACCAGAGCCAATCTGCCCCGGGGGAAAATTCCGTCCTGACCCCAGCGTCGCAGGCGATGGGCTATTCCCTGAGCACGTGAGCAAGACCTGCCTCCTCGGCCCGCAGGCTGCTCACGCCTCCCAGGAGATGCCCAACCCCGATTCTCCCTCCACCTGCTGCCACCTCAGGGCCTTCCCAGAGGGGCAAAACGCCCCCGGCCTGATCCATCTGGGGGACAACCATCCTTCCTGCGCCTGGCAAGGCACCAGTGGCTGCTCCAAAGCACCGGCACCCCCGCCAACATCTCTGCATCCCGTTCCTCACGGCTGCTGCCACTGGCTCCGCAGGGGATGAGGATGGCGAGCTCTGCAGTGCTCCTCAAGAAGGCATTCCCTTGCTCTTGCCACTGCTAGCCAGCTGAAAAGGCCAGCCAGCCTCACCAACCTCCAGCTGTTGGGGGTTCTTCTCGTCTCCAGCAGCCTCGTCGAGCCTCCTCCGGCCTTCCTCCCTCAGCCCTCGCCAAGTAATTCCACCGCCTCCTCAAGGACTTCCTCTCGCCCGTCTTGGGGCTGCCCCCAGGCCAGCTATGGCAGCGCGACGCGGGAGCGTGCTCCCTTTTATGCTGCCCCGGGGCATGGTGACTGCTGCGTTGCCGGGCGCTGGCACTGTGACACGGGGGTGACGGGCCCCCCCCCTGCGCAGCCCCGCCCGCCGGCCCTCTGCCCAGCATCCTTCCCAGGAAGGCCTTTGGGCTGCTGGCCCCGAGGCACTCCCTGGGCCCAGGAGGCTCAGGGGGCTGTCCCTGCCCTTGCTGGCCATGCCCTGGGCACAGCTGCTGGGCGTCCCGCTAAATACATCTGGACATTCAGACGACGTCGTGAAGGCTGTTTGTCCCAGCTACATTCATTTGGTTGTGGGGATGCCAGAGGTGAAAGCAAGGCTTTTGCTTCCCTCGGCGTGAACTGTGCAGAGACGGAGAGCACGTGCAGGATGGCCTCGCCGTTCCTGACCCATGCACCAAGGGACATTTGCTGCTCCCCTGCTTATGCTGAGGTCTTCTTCTGGGAAAGAAGTCCCAAATCCTTTTCTCTTCTTGACCATCTTTTTCCTTGCACTCCAGAGCTTTTCTCCTCCCTTGGCCTTCACCCTCAATACCTTTCCTGAAAGTGACGGCAGCCCTCTCAGCCTTTGCCTTGCTCCTGCTAGTCGTCTCCACCTCAGCTAGAGAGTCCTGAAGGATGGCTGCAGGTCCCTTCCAACTCAACCCTTCTCTTCTCTTCACTTGTGTTCTATTCCCTGCACTGACGATGAGGCGAATAACAAGGAGACCACTAGTTGCCTGAAATGCCAGGGGGTTTGCAGCTCCAGAAACACTTTCGAGGACACAAATCAAAAAGGATACAAGTAGAAACAGGATTGGATTTCATTTGATTTTACTTTATTTTACTTTCTTTTATTTTCTGTCTTGTGCTGTTGGTTGATGTTAGTTTAGTTTCGTTTCTTTCATGTGATGTTATTGTATTTGATTTTATTACATTTTCTTTGGGGTTATTTCTTATTATTTTATTTTATGTTGGTTTATCTTCTTTTATTTTACCTTGCTTTATGCGTTTTTATTTTGTTTTGTTATTTGATTATTTTATCATTTTATTTGACCTTATTTTGGTTTAGGCTCTTTTAGGCTCTTTTGCTGAATCTCTTTCAGAGCCGATGCTCACAAGCATTAACACAATGCGCATGTGCAGCCAGGAGCAGGCTGATGTGTTCTTCGGTTTAGTTTGAAAAAGCATCCCTTGCAGTCTGGCAAAGGAAAGCCGCAGAAAGGAGCAGCAGGAAGACAGGCCAAGCAGTCCCTCGTTTCTCAACAGTGCAGAAGAACTTGAAGAAGGAGGATGGGTACCGACCACACACCGAAAAGTACAAGAAGAGGAGGGGTGTGGTGCCCTGGGCTATTTTCACAAGTAGGACACGTGTCGATGACAAGCACCCCTTTTGCCTTCCCAAACTTGCTCCGCTGTGCTTCTTGGCCAGGGAGGCCTGAAAAGCGCTCTCCTGCCTGCCCTGCGCTTGGATCGCGTGCAGGGAGAGCTGAAAAGCGGCAGCTCCGCATGGTGCGGCAAGCCTGCAGCCCTTCCAAGCACAGGCTGTTTTGCACAAGCAAGAACACCTCGGGGAACGGAGCCAAGGGAAGAGCAGAGCTCGCTCCTGCTCCAAACCTGCAAGGGGCAAAAGAGCCAGGGAGCGCCAGGGCACGAGTGGCGCCTCGGAGGTGCAAGAGCAGCGGGCAAGAACTGAGCCCAAAGGGCCCAGAGGAGCCCTGACAAGGGGCTGCGCTCAATGCTGCGGAGGAGAAGAAGCAACCCCCGGGGGCCACCCTGGGCGTCCGCCCTGGGAGTCTAGAAAGCGTCCTCCCCCCGCCTGCGGGGCACGAGGGCCACCTTGGTGGAGCAGGAGCAGCAGGCACCTAGCCAAAACGGCCCAAAGGAGCCCTGGCAAGGGGCCGTGCTCAATGCTGCAGAGGAAGGCAAAAAACCCCCGGGGACACTTGCTAGCCCACCGTGGGGGGGAAAAAAGCCTTCCTCCCCGCAGCTGCAGGGCACGAGAGGCCACCTTCGTGGTGCATGAGCAGCAGGCAGTAACCCAGCCAAAATGGCCCCGAGGAGCCCTGACAAGTGCTCATGCTCAGTGCTGCAGAGGAAGGCAAAAAACCCCCGGGCACCAGAGCCAATCTGCCCCGGGGGAAAATTCCGTCCTGACCCCAGCGTCGCAGGCGATGGGCTATTCCCTGAGCACGTGAGCAAGACCTGCCTCCTCGGCCCGCAGGCTGCTCACGCCTCCCAGGAGATGCCCAACCCCGATTCTCCCTCCACCTGCTGCCACCTCAGGGCCTTCCCAGAGGGGCAAAACGCCCCCGGCCTGATCCATCTGGGGGACAACCATCCTTCCTGCGCCTGGCAAGGCACCAGTGGCTGCTCCAAAGCACCGGCACCCCCGCCAACATCTCTGCATCCCATTCCTCACGGCTGCTGCCACTGGCTCCGCAGGGGATGAGGATGGCGAGCTCTGCAGTGCTCCTCAAGAAGGCATTCCCTTGCTCTTGCCACTGCTAGCCAGCTGAAAAGGCCAGCCAGCCTCACCAACCTCCAGCTGTTGGGGGTTCTTCTCGTCTCCAGCAGCCTCGTCGAGCCTCCTCCGGCCTTCCTCCCTCAGCCCTCGCCAAGTAATTCCACCGCCTCCTCAAGGACTTCCTCTCGCCCGTCTTGGGGCTGCCCCCAGGCCAGCTATGGCAGCGCGACGCGGGAGCGTGCTCCCTTTTATGCTGCCCCGGGGCATGGTGACTGCTGCGTTGCCGGGCGCTGGCACTGTGACACGGGGGTGACGGGCCCCCCCCCTGCGCAGCCCCGCCCGCCGGCCCTCTGCCCAGCATCCTTCCCAGGAAGGCCTTTGGGCTGCTGGCCCCGAGGCACTCCCTGGGCCCAGGAGGCTCAGGGGGCTGTCCCTGCCCTTGCTGGCCATGCCCTGGGCACAGCTGCTGGGCGTCCCGCTAAATACATCTGGACATTCAGACGACGTCGTGAAGGCTGTTTGTCCCAGCTACATTCATTTGGTTGTGGGGATGCCAGAGGTGAAAGCAAGGCTTTTGCTTCCCTCGGCGTGAACTGTGCAGAGACGGAGAGCACGTGCAGGATGGCCTCGCCGTTCCTGACCCATGCACCAAGGGACATTTGCTGCTCCCCTGCTTATGCTGAGGTCTTCTTCTGGGAAAGAAGTCCCAAATCCTTTTCTCTTCTTGACCATCTTTTTCCTTGCACTCCAGAGCTTTTCTCCTCCCTTGGCCTTCACCCTCAATACCTTTCCTGAAAGTGACGGCAGCCCTCTCAGCCTTTGCCTTGCTCCTGCTCGTCGTCTCCACCTCAGCTAGAGAGTCCTGAAGGATGGCTGCAGGTCCCTTCCAACTCAACCCTTCTCTTCTCTTCACTTGTGTTCTATTCCCTGCACTGACGATGAGGCGAATAACAAGGAGACCACTAGTTGCCTGAAATGCCAGGGGGTTTGCAGCTCCAGAAACACTTTCGAGGACACAAATCAAAAAGGATACAAGTAGAAACAGGATTGGATTTCATTTGATTTTACTTTATTTTACTTTCTTTTATTTTCTGTCTTGTGCTGTTGGTTGATGTTAGTTTAGTTTCGTTTCTTTCATGTGATGTTATTGTATTTGATTTTATTACATTTTCTTTGGGGTTATTTCTTATTATTTTATTTTATGTTGGTTTATCTTCTTTTATTTTACCTTGCTTTATGCGTTTTTATTTTGTTTTGTTATTTGATTATTTTATCATTTTATTTGACCTTATTTTGGTTTAGGCTCTTTTAGGCTCTTTTGCTGAATCTCTTTCAGAGCCGATGCTCACAAGCATTAACACAATGCGCATGTGCAGCCAGGAGCAGGCTGATGTGTTCTTCGGTTTAGTTTGAAAAAGCATCCCTTGCAGTCTGGCAAAGGAAAGCCGCAGAAAGGAGCAGCAGGAAGACAGGCCAAGCAGTCCCTCGTTTCTCAACAGTGCAGAAGAACTTGAAGAAGGAGGATGGGTACCGACCACACACCGAAAAGTACAAGAAGAGGAGGGGTGTGGTGCCCTGGGCTATTTTCACAAGTAGGACACGTGTCGATGACAAGCACCCCTTTTGCCTTCCCAAACTTGCTCCGCTGTGCTTCTTGGCCAGGGAGGCCTGAAAAGCGCTCTCCTGCCTGCCCTGCGCTTGGATCGCGTGCAGGGAGAGCCGAAAAGCGGCAGCTCCGCATGGTGCGGCAAGCCTGCAGCCCTTCCAAGCACAGGCTGTTTTGCACAAGCAAGAACACCTCGGGGAACGGAGCCAAGGGAAGAGCAGAGCTCGCTCCTGCTCCAAACCTGCAAGGGGCAAAAGAGCCAGGGAGCGCCAGGGCACGAGTGGCGCCTCGGAGGTGCAAGAGCAGCGGGCAAGAACTGAGCCCAAAGGGCCCAGAGGAGCCCTGACAAGGGGCTGCGCTCAATGCTGCGGAGGAGAAGAAGCAACCCCCGGGGGCCACCCTGGGCGTCCGCCCTGGGAGTCTAGAAAGCGTCCTCCCCCCGCCTGCGGGGCACGAGGGCCACCTTGGTGGAGCAGGAGCAGCAGGCACCTAGCCAAAACGGCCCAAAGGAGCCCTGGCAAGGGGCCGTGCTCAATGCTGCAGAGGAAGGCAAAAAACCCCCGGGGACACTTGCTAGCCCACCGTGGGGGGGAAAAAAGCCTTCCTCCCCGCAGCTGCAGGGCACGAGAGGCCACCTTCGTGGTGCATGAGCAGCAGGCAGTAACCCAGCCAAAATGGCCCCGAGGAGCCCTGACAAGTGCTCATGCTCAGTGCTGCAGAGGAAGGCAAAAAACCCCCGGGCACCAGAGCCAATCTGCCCCGGGGGAAAATTCCGTCCTGACCCCAGCGTCGCAGGCGATGGGCTATTCCCTGAGCACGTGAGCAAGACCTGCCTCCTCGGCCCGCAGGCTGCTCACGCCTCCCAGGAGATGCCCAACCCCGATTCTCCCTCCACCTGCTGCCACCTCAGGGCCTTCCCAGAGGGGCAAAACGCCCCCGGCCTGATCCATCTGGGGGACAACCATCCTTCCTGCGCCTGGCAAGGCACCAGTGGCTGCTCCAAAGCACCGGCACCCCCGCCAACATCTCTGCATCCCGTTCCTCACGGCTGCTGCCACTGGCTCCGCAGGGGATGAGGATGGCGAGCTCTGCAGTGCTCCTCAAGAAGGCATTCCCTTGCTCTTGCCACTGCTAGCCAGCTGAAAAGGCCAGCCAGCCTCACCAACCTCCAGCTGTTGGTGCTTCTTCTCGTCTCCAGCAGCCTCGTCGAGCCTCCTCCGGCCTTCCTCCCTCAGCCCTCGCCAAGTAATTCCACCGCCTCCTCAAGGACTTCCTCTCGCCCGTCTTGGGGCTGCCCCCAGGCCAGCTATGGCAGCGCGACGCGGGAGCGTGCTCCCTTTTATGCTGCCCCGGGGCATGGTGACTGCTGCGTTGCCGGGCGCTGGCACTGTGACACGGGGGTGACGGGCCCCCCCCCTGCGCAGCCCCGCCCGCCGGCCCTCTGCCCAGCATCCTTCCCAGGAAGGCCTTTGGGCTGCTGGCCCCGAGGCACTCCCTGGGCCCAGGAGGCTCAGGGGGCTGTCCCTGCCCTTGCTGGCCATGCCCTGGGCACAGCTGCTGGGCGTCCCGCTAAATACATCTGGACATTCAGACGACGTCGTGAAGGCTGTTTGTCCCAGCTACATTCATTTGGTTGTGGGGATGCCAGAGGTGAAAGCAAGGCTTTTGCTTCCCTCGGCGTGAACTGTGCAGAGACGGAGAGCACGTGCAGGATGGCCTCGCCGTTCCTGACCCATGCACCAAGGGACATTTGCTGCTCCCCTGCTTATGCTGAGGTCTTCTTCTGGGAAAGAAGTCCCAAATCCTTTTCTCTTCTTGACCATCTTTTTCCTTGCACTCCAGAGCTTTTCTCCTCCCTTGGCCTTCACCCTCAATACCTTTCCTGAAAGTGACGGCAGCCCTCTCAGCCTTTGCCTTGCTCCTGCTAGTCGTCTCCACCTCAGCTAGAGAGTCCTGAAGGATGGCTGCAGGTCCCTTCCAACTCAACCCTTCTCTTCTCTTCACTTGTGTTCTATTCCCTGCACTGACGATGAGGCGAATAACAAGGAGACCACTAGTTGCCTGAAATGCCAGGGGGTTTGCAGCTCCAGAAACACTTTCGAGGACACAAATCAAAAAGGATACAAGTAGAAACAGGATTGGATTTCATTTGATTTTACTTTATTTTACTTTCTTTTATTTTCTGTCTTGTGCTGTTGGTTGATGTTAGTTTAGTTTCGTTTCTTTCATGTGATGTTATTGTATTTGATTTTATTACATTTTCTTTGGGGTTATTTCTTATTATTTTATTTTATGTTGGTTTATCTTCTTTTATTTTACCTTGCTTTATGCGTTTTTATTTTGTTTTGTTATTTGATTATTTTATCATTTTATTTGACCTTATTTTGGTTTAGGCTCTTTTAGGCTCTTTTGCTGAATCTCTTTCAGAGCCGATGCTCACAAGCATTAACACAATGCGCATGTGCAGCCAGGAGCAGGCTGATGTGTTCTTCGGTTTAGTTTGAAAAAGCATCCCTTGCAGTCTGGCAAAGGAAAGCCGCAGAAAGGAGCAGCAGGAAGACAGGCCAAGCAGTCCCTCGTTTCTCAACAGTGCAGAAGAACTTGAAGAAGGAGGATGGGTACCGACCACACACCGAAAAGTACAAGAAGAGGAGGGGTGTGGTGCCCTGGGCTATTTTCACAAGTAGGACACGTGTCGATGACAAGCACCCCTTTTGCCTTCCCAAACTTGCTCCGCTGTGCTTCTTGGCCAGGGAGGCCTGAAAAGCGCTCTCCTGCCTGCCCTGCGCTTGGATCGCGTGCAGGGAGAGCTGAAAAGCGGCAGCTCCGCATGGTGCGGCAAGCCTGCAGCCCTTCCAAGCACAGGCTGTTTTGCACAAGCAAGAACACCTCGGGGAACGGAGCCAAGGGAAGAGCAGAGCTCGCTCCTGCTCCAAACCTGCAAGGGGCAAAAGAGCCAGGGAGCGCCAGGGCACGAGTGGCGCCTCGGAGGTGCAAGAGCAGCGGGCAAGAACTGAGCCCAAAGGGCCCAGAGGAGCCCTGACAAGGGGCTGCGCTCAATGCTGCGGAGGAGAAGAAGCAACCCCCGGGGGCCACCCTGGGCGTCCGCCCTGGGAGTCTAGAAAGCGTCCTCCCCCCGCCTGCGGGGCACGAGGGCCACCTTGGTGGAGCAGGAGCAGCAGGCACCTAGCCAAAACGGCCCAAAGGAGCCCTGGCAAGGGGCCGTGCTCAATGCTGCAGAGGAAGGCAAAAAACCCCCGGGGACACTTGCTAGCCCACCGTGGGGGGGAAAAAAGCCTTCCTCCCCGCAGCTGCAGGGCACGAGAGGCCACCTTCGTGGTGCATGAGCAGCAGGCAGTAACCCAGCCAAAATGGCCCCGAGGAGCCCTGACAAGTGCTCATGCTCAGTGCTGCAGAGGAAGGCAAAAAACCCCCGGGCACCAGAGCCAATCTGCCCCGGGGGAAAATTCCGTCCTGACCCCAGCGTCGCAGGCGATGGGCTATTCCCTGAGCACGTGAGCAAGACCTGCCTCCTCGGCCCGCAGGCTGCTCACGCCTCCCAGGAGATGCCCAACCCCGATTCTCCCTCCACCTGCTGCCACCTCAGGGCCTTCCCAGAGGGGCAAAACGCCCCCGGCCTGATCCATCTGGGGGACAACCATCCTTCCTGCGCCTGGCAAGGCACCAGTGGCTGCTCCAAAGCACCGGCACCCCCGCCAACATCTCTGCATCCCATTCCTCACGGCTGCTGCCACTGGCTCCGCAGGGGATGAGGATGGCGAGCTCTGCAGTGCTCCTCAAGAAGGCATTCCCTTGCTCTTGCCACTGCTAGCCAGCTGAAAAGGCCAGCCAGCCTCACCAACCTCCAGCTCTTGGGGGTTCTTCTCGTCTCCAGCAGCCTCGTCGAGCCTCCTCCGGCCTTCCTCCCTCAGCCCTCGCCAAGTAATTCCACCGCCTCCTCAAGGACTTCCTCTCGCCCGTCTTGGGGCTGCCCCCAGGCCAGCTATGGCAGCGCGACGCGGGAGCGTGCTCCCTTTTATGCTGCCCCGGGGCATGGTGACTGCTGCGTTGCCGGGCGCTGGCACTGTGACACGGGGGTGACGGGCCCCCCCCCTGCGCAGCCCCGCCCGCCGGCCCTCTGCCCAGCATCCTTCCCAGGAAGGCCTTTGGGCTGCTGGCCCCGAGGCACTCCCTGGGCCCAGGAGGCTCAGGGGGCTGTCCCTGCCCTTGCTGGCCATGCCCTGGGCACAGCTGCTGGGCGTCCCGCTAAATACATCTGGACATTCAGACGACGTCGTGAAGGCTGTTTGTCCCAGCTACATTCATTTGGTTGTGGGGATGCCAGAGGTGAAAGCAAGGCTTTTGCTTCCCTCGGCGTGAACTGTGCAGAGACGGAGAGCACGTGCAGGATGGCCTCGCCGTTCCTGACCCATGCACCAAGGGACATTTGCTGCTCCCCTGCTTATGCTGAGGTCTTCTTCTGGGAAAGAAGTCCCAAATCCTTTTCTCTTCTTGACCATCTTTTTCCTTGCACTCCAGAGCTTTTCTCCTCCCTTGGCCTTCACCCTCAATACCTTTCCTGAAAGTGACGGCAGCCCTCTCAGCCTTTGCCTTGCTCCTGCTAGTCGTCTCCACCTCAGCTAGAGAGTCCTGAAGGATGGCTGCAGGTCCCTTCCAACTCAACCCTTCTCTTCTCTTCACTTGTGTTCTATTCCCTGCACTGACGATGAGGCGAATAACAAGGAGACCACTAGTTGCCTGAAATGCCAGGGGGTTTGCAGCTCCAGAAACACTTTCGAGGACACAAATCAAAAAGGATACAAGTAGAAACAGGATTGGATTTCATTTGATTTTACTTTATTTTACTTTCTTTTATTTTCTGTCTTGTGCTGTTGGTTGATGTTAGTTTAGTTTCGTTTCTTTCATGTGATGTTATTGTATTTGATTTTATTACATTTTCTTTGGGGTTATTTCTTATTATTTTATTTTATGTTGGTTTATCTTCTTTTATTTTACCTTGCTTTATGCGTTTTTATTTTGTTTTGTTATTTGATTATTTTATCATTTTATTTGACCTTATTTTGGTTTAGGCTCTTTTAGGCTCTTTTGCTGAATCTCTTTCAGAGCCGATGCTCACAAGCATTAACACAATGCGCATGTGCAGCCAGGAGCAGGCTGATGTGTTCTTCGGTTTAGTTTGAAAAAGCATCCCTTGCAGTCTGGCAAAGGAAAGCCGCAGAAAGGAGCAGCAGGAAGACAGGCCAAGCAGTCCCTCGTTTCTCAACAGTGCAGAAGAACTTGAAGAAGGAGGATGGGTACCGACCACACACCGAAAAGTACAAGAAGAGGAGGGGTGTGGTGCCCTGGGCTATTTTCACAAGTAGGACACGTGTCGATGACAAGCACCCCTTTTGCCTTCCCAAACTTGCTCCGCTGTGCTTCTTGGCCAGGGAGGCCTGAAAAGCGCTCTCCTGCCTGCCCTGCGCTTGGATCGCGTGCAGGGAGAGCTGAAAAGCGGCAGCTCCGCATGGTGCGGCAAGCCTGCAGCCCTTCCAAGCACAGGCTGTTTTGCACAAGCAAGAACACCTCGGGGAACGGAGCCAAGGGAAGAGCAGAGCTCGCTCCTGCTCCAAACCTGCAAGGGGCAAAAGAGCCAGGGAGCGCCAGGGCACGAGTGGCGCCTCGGAGGTGCAAGAGCAGCGGGCAAGAACTGAGCCCAAAGGGCCCAGAGGAGCCCTGACAAGGGGCTGCGCTCAATGCTGCGGAGGAGAAGAAGCAACCCCCGGGGGCCACCCTGGGCGTCCGCCCTGGGAGTCTAGAAAGCGTCCTCCCCCCGCCTGCGGGGCACGAGGGCCACCTTGGTGGAGCAGGAGCAGCAGGCACCTAGCCAAAACGGCCCAAAGGAGCCCTGGCAAGGGGCCGTGCTCAATGCTGCAGAGGAAGGCAAAAAACCCCCGGGGACACTTGCTAGCCCACCGTGGGGGGGAAAAAAGCCTTCCTCCCCGCAGCTGCAGGGCACGAGAGGCCACCTTCGTGGTGCATGAGCAGCAGGCAGTAACCCAGCCAAAATGGCCCCGAGGAGCCCTGACAAGTGCTCATGCTCAGTGCTGCAGAGGAAGGCAAAAAACCCCCGGGCACCAGAGCCAATCTGCCCCGGGGGAAAATTCCGTCCTGACCCCAGCGTCGCAGGCGATGGGCTATTCCCTGAGCACGTGAGCAAGACCTGCCTCCTCGGCCCGCAGGCTGCTCACGCCTCCCAGGAGATGCCCAACCCCGATTCTCCCTCCACCTGCTGCCACCTCAGGGCCTTCCCAGAGGGGCAAAACGCCCCCGGCCTGATCCATCTGGGGGACAACCATCCTTCCTGCGCCTGGCAAGGCACCAGTGGCTGCTCCAAAGCACCGGCACCCCCGCCAACATCTCTGCATCCCGTTCCTCACGGCTGCTGCCACTGGCTCCGCAGGGGATGAGGATGGCGAGCTCTGCAGTGCTCCTCAAGAAGGCATTCCCTTGCTCTTGCCACTGCTAGCCAGCTGAAAAGGCCAGCCAGCCTCACCAACCTCCAGCTGTTGGTGCTTCTTCTCGTCTCCAGCAGCCTCGTCGAGCCTCCTCCGGCCTTCCTCCCTCAGCCCTCGCCAAGTAATTCCACCGCCTCCTCAAGGACTTCCTCTCGCCCGTCTTGGGGCTGCCCCCAGGCCAGCTATGGCAGCGCGACGCGGGAGCGTGCTCCCTTTTATGCTGCCCCGGGGCATGGTGACTGCTGCGTTGCCGGGCGCTGGCACTGTGACACGGGGGTGACGGGCCCCCCCCCTGCGCAGCCCCGCCCGCCGGCCCTCTGCCCAGCATCCTTCCCAGGAAGGCCTTTGGGCTGCTGGCCCCGAGGCACTCCCTGGGCCCAGGAGGCTCAGGGGGCTGTCCCTGCCCTTGCTGGCCATGCCCTGGGCACAGCTGCTGGGCGTCCCGCTAAATACATCTGGACATTCAGACGACGTCGTGAAGGCTGTTTGTCCCAGCTACATTCATTTGGTTGTGGGGATGCCAGAGGTGAAAGCAAGGCTTTTGCTTCCCTCGGCGTGAACTGTGCAGAGACGGAGAGCACGTGCAGGATGGCCTCGCCGTTCCTGACCCATGCACCAAGGGACATTTGCTGCTCCCCTGCTTATGCTGAGGTCTTCTTCTGGGAAAGAAGTCCCAAATCCTTTTCTCTTCTTGACCATCTTTTTCCTTGCACTCCAGAGCTTTTCTCCTCCCTTGGCCTTCACCCTCAATACCTTTCCTGAAAGTGACGGCAGCCCTCTCAGCCTTTGCCTTGCTCCTGCTAGTCGTCTCCACCTCAGCTAGAGAGTCCTGAAGGATGGCTGCAGGTCCCTTCCAACTCAACCCTTCTCTTCTCTTCACTTGTGTTCTATTCCCTGCACTGACGATGAGGCGAATAACAAGGAGACCACTAGTTGCCTGAAATGCCAGGGGGTTTGCAGCTCCAGAAACACTTTCGAGGACACAAATCAAAAAGGATACAAGTAGAAACAGGATTGGATTTCATTTGATTTTACTTTATTTTACTTTCTTTTATTTTCTGTCTTGTGCTGTTGGTTGATGTTAGTTTAGTTTCGTTTCTTTCATGTGATGTTATTGTATTTGATTTTATTACATTTTCTTTGGGGTTATTTCTTATTATTTTATTTTATGTTGGTTTATCTTCTTTTATTTTACCTTGCTTTATGCGTTTTTATTTTGTTTTGTTATTTGATTATTTTATCATTTTATTTGACCTTATTTTGGTTTAGGCTCTTTTAGGCTCTTTTGCTGAATCTCTTTCAGAGCCGATGCTCACAAGCATTAACACAATGCGCATGTGCAGCCAGGAGCAGGCTGATGTGTTCTTCGGTTTAGTTTGAAAAAGCATCCCTTGCAGTCTGGCAAAGGAAAGCCGCAGAAAGGAGCAGCAGGAAGACAGGCCAAGCAGTCCCTCGTTTCTCAACAGTGCAGAAGAACTTGAAGAAGGAGGATGGGTACCGACCACACACCGAAAAGTACAAGAAGAGGAGGGGTGTGGTGCCCTGGGCTATTTTCACAAGTAGGACACGTGTCGATGACAAGCACCCCTTTTGCCTTCCCAAACTTGCTCCGCTGTGCTTCTTGGCCAGGGAGGCCTGAAAAGCGCTCTCCTGCCTGCCCTGCGCTTGGATCGCGTGCAGGGAGAGCTGAAAAGCGGCAGCTCCGCATGGTGCGGCAAGCCTGCAGCCCTTCCAAGCACAGGCTGTTTTGCACAAGCAAGAACACCTCGGGGAACGGAGCCAAGGGAAGAGCAGAGCTCGCTCCTGCTCCAAACCTGCAAGGGGCAAAAGAGCCAGGGAGCGCCAGGGCACGAGTGGCGCCTCGGAGGTGCAAGAGCAGCGGGCAAGAACTGAGCCCAAAGGGCCCAGAGGAGCCCTGACAAGGGGCTGCGCTCAATGCTGCGGAGGAGAAGAAGCAACCCCCGGGGGCCACCCTGGGCGTCCGCCCTGGGAGTCTAGAAAGCGTCCTCCCCCCGCCTGCGGGGCACGAGGGCCACCTTGGTGGAGCAGGAGCAGCAGGCACCTAGCCAAAACGGCCCAAAGGAGCCCTGGCAAGGGGCCGTGCTCAATGCTGCAGAGGAAGGCAAAAAACCCCCGGGGACACTTGCTAGCCCACCGTGGGGGGGAAAAAAGCCTTCCTCCCCGCAGCTGCAGGGCACGAGAGGCCACCTTCGTGGTGCATGAGCAGCAGGCAGTAACCCAGCCAAAATGGCCCCGAGGAGCCCTGACAAGTGCTCATGCTCAGTGCTGCAGAGGAAGGCAAAAAACCCCCGGGCACCAGAGCCAATCTGCCCCGGGGGAAAATTCCGTCCTGACCCCAGCGTCGCAGGCGATGGGCTATTCCCTGAGCACGTGAGCAAGACCTGCCTCCTCGGCCCGCAGGCTGCTCACGCCTCCCAGGAGATGCCCAACCCCGATTCTCCCTCCACCTGCTGCCACCTCAGGGCCTTCCCAGAGGGGCAAAACGCCCCCGGCCTGATCCATCTGGGGGACAACCATCCTTCCTGCGCCTGGCAAGGCACCAGTGGCTGCTCCAAAGCACCGGCACCCCCGCCAACATCTCTGCATCCCATTCCTCACGGCTGCTGCCACTGGCTCCGCAGGGGATGAGGATGGCGAGCTCTGCAGTGCTCCTCAAGAAGGCATTCCCTTGCTCTTGCCACTGCTAGCCAGCTGAAAAGGCCAGCCAGCCTCACCAACCTCCAGCTGTTGGGGGTTCTTCTCGTCTCCAGCAGCCTCGTCGAGCCTCCTCCGGCCTTCCTCCCTCAGCCCTCGCCAAGTAATTCCACCGCCTCCTCAAGGACTTCCTCTCGCCCGTCTTGGGGCTGCCCCCAGGCCAGCTATGGCAGCGCGACGCGGGAGCGTGCTCCCTTTTATGCTGCCCCGGGGCATGGTGACTGCTGCGTTGCCGGGCGCTGGCACTGTGACACGGGGGTGACGGGCCCCCCCCCTGCGCAGCCCCGCCCGCCGGCCCTCTGCCCAGCATCCTTCCCAGGAAGGCCTTTGGGCTGCTGGCCCCGAGGCACTCCCTGGGCCCAGGAGGCTCAGGGGGCTGTCCCTGCCCTTGCTGGCCATGCCCTGGGCACAGCTGCTGGGCGTCCCGCTAAATACATCTGGACATTCAGACGACGTCGTGAAGGCTGTTTGTCCCAGCTACATTCATTTGGTTGTGGGGATGCCAGAGGTGAAAGCAAGGCTTTTGCTTCCCTCGGCGTGAACTGTGCAGAGACGGAGAGCACGTGCAGGATGGCCTCGCCGTTCCTGACCCATGCACCAAGGGACATTTGCTGCTCCCCTGCTTATGCTGAGGTCTTCTTCTGGGAAAGAAGTCCCAAATCCTTTTCTCTTCTTGACCATCTTTTTCCTTGCACTCCAGAGCTTTTCTCCTCCCTTGGCCTTCACCCTCAATACCTTTCCTGAAAGTGACGGCAGCCCTCTCAGCCTTTGCCTTGCTCCTGCTAGTCGTCTCCACCTCAGCTAGAGAGTCCTGAAGGATGGCTGCAGGTCCCTTCCAACTCAACCCTTCTCTTCTCTTCACTTGTGTTCTATTCCCTGCACTGACGATGAGGCGAATAACAAGGAGACCACTAGTTGCCTGAAATGCCAGGGGGTTTGCAGCTCCAGAAACACTTTCGAGGACACAAATCAAAAAGGATACAAGTAGAAACAGGATTGGATTTCATTTGATTTTACTTTATTTTACTTTCTTTTATTTTCTGTCTTGTGCTGTTGGTTGATGTTAGTTTAGTTTCGTTTCTTTCATGTGATGTTATTGTATTTGATTTTATTACATTTTCTTTGGGGTTATTTCTTATTATTTTATTTTATGTTGGTTTATCTTCTTTTATTTTACCTTGCTTTATGCGTTTTTATTTTGTTTTGTTATTTGATTATTTTATCATTTTATTTGACCTTATTTTGGTTTAGGCTCTTTTAGGCTCTTTTGCTGAATCTCTTTCAGAGCCGATGCTCACAAGCATTAACACAATGCGCATGTGCAGCCAGGAGCAGGCTGATGTGTTCTTCGGTTTAGTTTGAAAAAGCATCCCTTGCAGTCTGGCAAAGGAAAGCCGCAGAAAGGAGCAGCAGGAAGACAGGCCAAGCAGTCCCTCGTTTCTCAACAGTGCAGAAGAACTTGAAGAAGGAGGATGGGTACCGACCACACACCGAAAAGTACAAGAAGAGGAGGGGTGTGGTGCCCTGGGCTATTTTCACAAGTAGGACACGTGTCGATGACAAGCACCCCTTTTGCCTTCCCAAACTTGCTCCGCTGTGCTTCTTGGCCAGGGAGGCCTGAAAAGCGCTCTCCTGCCTGCCCTGCGCTTGGATCGCGTGCAGGGAGAGCCGAAAAGCGGCAGCTCCGCATGGTGCGGCAAGCCTGCAGCCCTTCCAAGCACAGGCTGTTTTGCACAAGCAAGAACACCTCGGGGAACGGAGCCAAGGGAAGAGCAGAGCTCGCTCCTGCTCCAAACCTGCAAGGGGCAAAAGAGCCAGGGAGCGCCAGGGCACGAGTGGCGCCTCGGAGGTGCAAGAGCAGCGGGCAAGAACTGAGCCCAAAGGGCCCAGAGGAGCCCTGACAAGGGGCTGCGCTCAATGCTGCGGAGGAGAAGAAGCAACCCCCGGGGGCCACCCTGGGCGTCCGCCCTGGGAGTCTAGAAAGCGTCCTCCCCCCGCCTGCGGGGCACGAGGGCCACCTTGGTGGAGCAGGAGCAGCAGGCACCTAGCCAAAACGGCCCAAAGGAGCCCTGGCAAGGGGCCGTGCTCAATGCTGCAGAGGAAGGCAAAAAACCCCCGGGGACACTTGCTAGCCCACCGTGGGGGGGAAAAAAGCCTTCCTCCCCGCAGCTGCAGGGCACGAGAGGCCACCTTCGTGGTGCATGAGCAGCAGGCAGTAACCCAGCCAAAATGGCCCCGAGGAGCCCTGACAAGTGCTCATGCTCAGTGCTGCAGAGGAAGGCAAAAAACCCCCGGGCACCAGAGCCAATCTGCCCCGGGGGAAAATTCCGTCCTGACCCCAGCGTCGCAGGCGATGGGCTATTCCCTGAGCACGTGAGCAAGACCTGCCTCCTCGGCCCGCAGGCTGCTCACGCCTCCCAGGAGATGCCCAACCCCGATTCTCCCTCCACCTGCTGCCACCTCAGGGCCTTCCCAGAGGGGCAAAACGCCCCCGGCCTGATCCATCTGGGGGACAACCATCCTTCCTGCGCCTGGCAAGGCACCAGTGGCTGCTCCAAAGCACCGGCACCCCCGCCAACATCTCTGCATCCCATTCCTCACGGCTGCTGCCACTGGCTCCGCAGGGGATGAGGATGGCGAGCTCTGCAGTGCTCCTCAAGAAGGCATTCCCTTGCTCTTGCCACTGCTAGCCAGCTGAAAAGGCCAGCCAGCCTCACCAACCTCCAGCTGTTGGGGGTTCTTCTCGTCTCCAGCAGCCTCGTCGAGCCTCCTCCGGCCTTCCTCCCTCAGCCCTCGCCAAGTAATTCCACCGCCTCCTCAAGGACTTCCTCTCGCCCGTCTTGGGGCTGCCCCCAGGCCAGCTATGGCAGCGCGACGCGGGAGCGTGCTCCCTTTTATGCTGCCCCGGGGCATGGTGACTGCTGCGTTGCCGGGCGCTGGCACTGTGACACGGGGGTGACGGGCCCCCCCCCTGCGCAGCCCCGCCCGCCGGCCCTCTGCCCAGCATCCTTCCCAGGAAGGCCTTTGGGCTGCTGGCCCCGAGGCACTCCCTGGGCCCAGGAGGCTCAGGGGGCTGTCCCTGCCCTTGCTGGCCATGCCCTGGGCACAGCTGCTGGGCGTCCCGCTAAATACATCTGGACATTCAGACGACGTCGTGAAGGCTGTTTGTCCCAGCTACATTCATTTGGTTGTGGGGATGCCAGAGGTGAAAGCAAGGCTTTTGCTTCCCTCGGCGTGAACTGTGCAGAGACGGAGAGCACGTGCAGGATGGCCTCGCCGTTCCTGACCCATGCACCAAGGGACATTTGCTGCTCCCCTGCTTATGCTGAGGTCTTCTTCTGGGAAAGAAGTCCCAAATCCTTTTCTCTTCTTGACCATCTTTTTCCTTGCACTCCAGAGCTTTTCTCCTCCCTTGGCCTTCACCCTCAATACCTTTCCTGAAAGTGACGGCAGCCCTCTCAGCCTTTGCCTTGCTCCTGCTAGTCGTCTCCACCTCAGCTAGAGAGTCCTGAAGGATGGCTGCAGGTCCCTTCCAACTCAACCCTTCTCTTCTCTTCACTTGTGTTCTATTCCCTGCACTGACGATGAGGCGAATAACAAGGAGACCACTAGTTGCCTGAAATGCCAGGGGGTTTGCAGCTCCAGAAACACTTTCGAGGACACAAATCAAAAAGGATACAAGTAGAAACAGGATTGGATTTCATTTGA